>NC_082400.1:14603556-14631750 GCF_031168955.1 Gadus macrocephalus | reverse complement strand
CCGTCGGTGTGTGAATGTGTGCATGAATGGGTGAATGTTCGGCAATATTATGAAGTGCTTTGAGTGGACACTGGTTATAAAAAGCGCTATATAAATGCAGACCATTTTGAGACCGAAAAGTTGGGAAGAGTTTTGAATACATTCAGGAAGTTGGTAGGGGAAGGAAGATGTTGACATGGTATCCTCCTCTCCCTGTAGACTTAAGGGTGTCAATTAAAAGTGACATTGGGTTACGGCTCCCCAATAAGGGAGATTCAAGTAGGATTTGGCAAAGACGAAACTGTTTGGCAGAGAGCATTGAAGAAATGTGGCAATATTCGTCCAAACAGAGAATGCCAGAAAAGCTATTACAAAATGATTGTTAAAAAGGTTTTTGAGTTGTCCTTGAGGAATAAGTATGATGCAGCATTTACTTTTGACAGACTTGCATCACCTCTGCAAATCTCCCCTGTTGTCTGCTAAACTTTTTCGCCTTTTCGTTAAATAACATAATACGTTTTATTCATTTTGAAACGCCAAAAAGAGTCACACTGCATAAAGTCGTATGCAAAGCTTTAGGAGCAACACGTGGAACAGAACTGAAAACTCACAGCTCCACACAAAAGGACAACTTAAAGGGGACATATTATACCACCAGGTGTGAGTGTGATTAGCCTGACAAGCCGTTTCGAAAATCTGCTCCATATGACATCACTAGTGGGCGTGTCCACCTAGATCTGTGCCGGATAGATGAGCAATGTAGACTTCAGTCCACTGGGTAGACTGGTAGACTGCTCTATCCAGCACAGATCTAGGTGGACACGCCCACTAGTGATGTCATATGGAGCAGATTTTCGAAACGGCTTGTCAGGCTAATCACACTCACACCTGGTGGTATAATATGTCACCTTTAACTTCTAACACAGAAAAACATGACAATTTCTGATGACCCGTTCACACAGTAGGAAAAGCACAGGTATATATCATAACAAATCATTGGTCTGTTGGATTTAGGTTTGGCACTGCACCAGAAGAGACCCACATATTCAGGGCCACAACAGATTTTTTAAATTACAGGAACAGAAAGGAAATACTGTCTACAATGTTGTTCATCCTTGGCAAAGATAAACTGTAAGCCACAGTGTAATATGAGTCTGCCAAATTACTAAAGTAAACAGCATGTATTCTAAATGGAAGGTGGATTATTTAGCTGCCAATACAAATGATTATTATAGTGAGGTAAATCTGTTTGTTTTGGCAGCGCCAACTGTTATTTTTCAGCGTGCCCTCCTATTGAACTTGTAGTTGGCTTTCACCGTGTCAATGCCCGTATCAGAAGACGTAGCAGGAAGCTAATGAAAGGCCATGTCAAATTAAATTATATGGTTCCACTGGCTAAGTGTCAAAATCTAAAATGGTTGTTTTGAGCATCCATCAAAATAAGATAAATAAATATCTACTAATATCAATGATGAATGGCAGAAGGTTATTTGGATATGATACACAGCGTAAAATGTATCATCTCAGCTCTATGCTCCTTTTCCCACGAACATTGTTATCACGCGTGTGCACTCAAGTGATGACGTTTTCATTAGGAATATCTACATTTAAATGCAGGGTGAAATGTTATCCAAGAGATTTTTTCACAACTTCTGTAACATTTCCCATGTCTTTTGTTTCCATTGTTAATGAGCTGACAAGATGACAAATCAGTACTTCATGGTGACTTGTTGAATGAGTTTAGTTTCTAAAGAGCAGTTCAAAGTAAATGGACCGCATTTATAAAGCGCTTTCCAAACCAGAGGCCACTCAATGTGCTTTACAATATTGCCTCACGTTCGCCCATTCATGCACACACTGACGGTGGGGTCAACCACACAGGCGGCAGCCAGCTCGCCAGGAGCTATTCCTGCTTGGTGGCTATAAGGATCGAACTAGAAACCTTCCGGTTACCAGCCAACCCGCTCTACCCTCCTGAGCCACTAGCTACCCAACAGCCTAGTTTAGTCAAGTGGCTTTCAAACTCAGTGGGCATCCACTCCATCAGTAGTTTGCGGGATGGCTGAAATCAAAATTTTGTAAGTACTATCCAACAAAAAACAAAAGATACATATTGGCCCCTAGCCAGTGCATTTCATTATATCATTGCTGTGTCTGAAAAGAAGAACATAGTGACCATCTCAGTTTATTGGACCGTGATAATGACAAGGTATGTCTTATTTTACTGCATGAAGTATTTGTTGGGCCCTGGGCCGAAAGTACCTTCACAGATGGCTTGACAGCCTGGTCAAGCATAAAGTGCACTGCTTTATCTGCTGTGTAGAACCCAAAACCTTTCTTGATTTAAGGTGAAACACACACACACCACGCACGCGCACGCGCACACACACACACACACACACACACACACACACACACACACACACACACACACACACACACACACACACACTTTGTACCTCACCCTTACAACACACTATAAACCCTGAAAGAGAGAATCCCTGCTCGCTCCACCACTGGGTCTACAGAAATTGCTGCATTTCAGTGTCCGGAACAAATACCAGCAATCTCCATTTAAGAATAAACGGTAAACAGGATTACCTTCTTTCTTCATTTGGGTCACCGTGCATGCTCTGATGTCTTGAGGGACACTTTCAATTCCACGCCCGTAGGAACAACACCTGAAGTGCTACGATGTTCCCAGCTTGCACTACTCACATTAACTTAGCAGGTAGGATGTTTTGCTCTGAGTCAGAGGGAGACGGGAGGGAAAATAAGGTTATTTGGGCCCATTTTGTGTTCCTAATCTCATTGCTTACATGGCTTACTGCCAATCCCTAGTTTGTTTTTTGCCATGCAAAATTAAACACCGGAACTAGACTTTAAATCTTGGTACTACCACAGCTACCACTGTGACACGCACACACACACACACACACACACACACACACACACACACACACACACACACACACACACACACACACACACACACACACACACACACACACACACACACACACACACACACACACACACACACACACACACACACACAAAGTGTGTATGAGCGGAGGGTAGACCGTGGGAGAGGACTGTTTATGTTAATTACCTCCGTCCATTACCTCCTTCGACCTCACAGAATTAAAGCTAACATTATTACGTCATTGGACCTGGCACATTATTTGAGCCGACAACAGTTCTGACTAGGCTCTGCTCACATGATAGTGGTCAAAACAACACCATGGCCTTTAAACAGGAAAAGCAGAACCTATAGGTGTTCTTTATCATGCCATCCTTATCCATACACTATAGAATATCCTCTTTCCCACAGGTGCTTCATGAACCCCCTCAAGAGTGCATTTACGTTGACCTCGTATCTCTCAATAACCCATGTGTTGAACCTTTCGAGTCACACCTAGCCCCGATATCATGATACCCCGATACCAGAGGCAAGCACAAGTGCACACAAAAACCTGGAAGGATCACTTCACGAAATCAGCTGCAACACAGCTCGGGTGGAGATTCAGACAAATAATTATGCAATGATGATATTGTCACATGAGTACATTGCAAAGCAAGCTGCAGAACAAGATTTTTTTTTTAATCTTTTTTTTTTAAGCCTGATCTCGTCGAGTCATTTTGCTAGTAACTGCCAATTCGCCTTGTGAGGGAAACAACAATTGTGGTCGGGTTTTATTTTTTTATTTTCTTATTATTAGTTCTTGTTTTGCAAGAAAGGCGAACATATGCGCTCTCCGTCTGGATGTTTATCCAGAACTCCAACTTGAATTAAAAGTTGTTTCATTAGATCCGGTGGAGAACTCGACGTGTCACTTGTTAATGCTTCGCGAGTGGTTGTAATAACTGCCAACAGCAGCTAGTGAGAAATAATTTCCTCTCTCTTTGAAGAACAAATCTGCCTGTATTGGATTTTAATGCAACACGTGCATTCTTTTGTCTCGCTAATTAGGCGCAATGCTAAGGCCCTGAGTTTTCAGAAGAGAGGATCAAGAGAGCAAGGTTTTTTTGAGCTTGTCAGTTTCGGAAAAACAAGTATTGTTGAATGGTTTTCGGTTCACATGCTGCCAATTTAGAGAATGGATTGTGCCCAAGGCCAGGGGATGGAAAAAAAACTTTTCTGTAACCTCTGTGTTTCTGTCATTCATTCATTGTATGGTGTTGTTCTTGAAAGTAGAACTCTAATAATATAGTGTTAGATAACGATGAATCAAATATGCAATGCGGTATTAATACAAAATAGTATTACATGCCAGTCATGTCTGGCCATATATATATCTCTATCTCTCTATATTTATCGATTGGTGTGTGTGTGTGTGTGTGTGTGTGTGTGTGTGTGTATAAAGAGATAGATGTATGTAACTATTTACTTTTTTTTATTTATTATTGAGCAAAAATATTGATCCAACCTTGCAGTAAAGTCAGATACAGATCATAACTGAGCAATTAGGGTTGAAGGCATCTTGCTCAGAGATGCATACCGGTAGACTTCAGACATTTGGGAATCAAACCCAGTACCTTTCAGCTTGGAGTCAAACCCCTTAAATGTGGTGATTGACCACTACACCAACATGCCCCTTCAAAAAAATGTGAATGCAAGTGTCAATGTGTATTGAGTGTGTATACATATTATAGTGGCTATTTCTAAGTGTTTAATAGCTACTGGCCCAGTTTTTAATAGAGCTGTATTCAACACATCGGTTCTTCTCCTTTCCCTGCCTCCGCTTCATGGTCTTCTGCTTTGCCAAACTTGGGTGAGTGAAAGTAAGACGCACAATGGTTACAAAAATGTTTTCTGAATTCCGTTGTATTGGGGATTCCACCTTCTCCAATCAGCTTAAAGGAGAAATCCGGTGTAAAATGGATGTGGGATATGTTTGGCATGATAACGAGTTGGAATGTTCGTTTTGGAGAACAAACGCGCGTATAGACGCATTCTTCAGTTGGCTGTTTCTAGCCGATTCTATCAAAACGCTATAAACTTGGAACAATAGGGGCATGTGTTATGGTAAAAACTAAATCGCTATTTTAAACCACTTCAAAGGCTAGAAGTAGCCCGACACTACTTTGGTAGTATAATAAGGGTCTTAACATATAAAAACGAGGCATTGATAACTTTGTAAGAGTACAGATTGTTTAGTAAAAAGGACATTTTATACACACAATACCATCAGTAGTTCACAAGTCGACGCCATCTCGTTTTTAAGACTCGATAAGTAGATTGACGAACACAGAGATTGTGACATCGGTCAACAGCACGCAAGCTCTGTGTTCACCAACCTACTTATCGAGTCTTAAAAACAAGATGGCGTTGACAGGTTTTTACCATAACACATGCCCCCATCGTTCCAAGTTTATAGCGTTTGGATAGAATCGTCTAAAAACAGCCAACTTAAGAATGCGTCTATACGCGCCCTTTTTTGATCCCAAACGAACATTCCAACTCGTTATCATACTAAACATATCCCAGATCCATTTTACACCAGATTTCTCCTTTTACATAACAGCAAATCTAACTCAAAATAGGGGAAGTTCTCCAAAGAATAACAATGGGCGGATTATTTCATAATTCAATCACTCACCCAAATCTGGGACATCATATGGGAATGTATATGTGGGCATGAAAAGAAAATCGTCAAACAACATTTTTTTATTTGTCTTTTTATGTCTGTATGTATGATCTCGGTTGCCATCAGATGATTGAATTCACAGACAAAAGCGCACTTAGATCTTGAAACCACAGGGTTTACGCAACCGAGACGTCAGATTATATAACCGAGACATCCCTTGGCTGCATCTCTCTCTCTCTCTCTCTCTCTCTCTCTCTCTCTCTCTCTCTCTCTCCTCTCTCTCTCTCTCTCTCTCTCTCTCTCTCTCTCTCTCCTCTCTCTCTCTCTCTCTCTCTCTCTCTCTCTCTCTCTCTCTCTCTCTCTCTCTCTCTCTCTCTCTCTCTCTCTCTCTCTCTCTCTCTCTCTCTCTCTCTCTCTCTCTCTCTCTCTCTCTCTCTGTCACAGATCCATGGTCTTCACAGGTTGGGTCTGTCGCTGATGTCTTTTATGAGTCACGGCTCAGAGGCCATTTTTCGCTATTTGTGTGTGTGTTCATGAGTATGTGTTATTATGTGTCTATATATAGATGTGTGTGTGCGTGTGTATGTGTGTGCGTGTGTGTGTTGTTCAGTGCCAGACCAGAGAGGCCATCAGTGCTGTTGAAGCACAAACAAAAGGCTCATGTTTATTTACCGAGAGGGACCAGTCATGAGCTCAGAGCGCACACACACACACACACACACACACACACAGAGATTATTTATAATTATTTCATATTATTTCTTTGCTGGTGTGCATCTCCAAGTGAAGAGAACGTCTGCTTGTGCCTCCCATGTTCAGCGTGTGTGTCGACTGTTTGTATCAAATTAATATTTAGCCGTATACATTCATAGACATTTTCCCATTTCACGCAGGAAAATGGTTTTAGTTTTTCCTTCCTCCCTTGTGCATGGGTGGAGGGTTTTAGTTTTTTGTTGTCTCCCTATTTGTGGTATTTTGCTGTGGGGCTGCTGCTGCTGCTCTGCAGGTATGGATCCACCAACGGGGATTCCTTGAGGAGAACACGCTGATTTCCCTCTGGCACCACCGTGGAAATGTATAATCAGAGTTTCAGCGCGGAACCCTCACTTTTGCTTCACCCACAAGGGCTCTGGGGTTCCGACCACAAAATACAAATAAAGGAATTGTTGAGGAAAGATTGCAGGTTTAATCAATGGGCTGTTCCACTGCGTTCTGGCCTAGGGGTCTTTGTGTGTGCATGTGCGAACCTGAGTGTTCTGGCCTAGGGGTCTTTGTGTGTGTGTGAGTCAGTGTGATAGTAAGTGCATGCTCACTCTCTAAATCGATGCAGTTGAGATTTTCATAATGTCTTTCATGGATAGTAATTGATATCTAATGATGAATAATAGATTTTTAGGGAACGGCATCTTCGTTAAGTAGGCCTACCCTGTGTTTGATATCTTTCACCTAGAAAGAGTAGCAATACAAAGAATAGAAATATCGAAAAATATGAATGAATGTACTAAAATTAAATCAGAAAAAAAATCCCTCAAATAAGGAATTTCATTATCGGGTGTAATCTTATGACGTTTTACACCAAAGCAGGGAGCAAAATGAACGTCTTCTTCTAGAGAAGTGGTGCTAATATCCCACTGAGGCTGGTTAAACACTTTACAACGGACAATCTACTCTGGGAACAAGTTAATGCGCGGTGGTACTTTGCTTTTTTAAAACTTTGCGCAAGTGGGCTATTAGTAAAAACCAAGAAGTCGTTAAGGGTAAAACGCGATCGAAGCGAAAAGTTAATTTAACACCTTGTCTTATAAACCTCGTCCATGATGGAGTAGCTTTGAGTAAACAACCTGCGTTTCACCAGTACCCTTAATCGAGTCCCAACGTGGATTTAATTCCACACCAGGGTTGTGTTCTGCTGGAAGGGGTCATCTATAGCCTCCGGATTTGTGATTCAATAGTAATGAACTCTCGAGTTTGTCTCTGGCTTGAGACCTGATCCCCTTAGCAGCTGTGTGAACCCACCATCCTACTGGATGGAGATGTGTTCTTAGGATGTCTGTGGGCATCTTTATGTACAACTATTTCTCTCTCTGTTACTTGAGTGTGTGTGTCCACTTTTGCGTGCGTGTCTGATGGTGTGTGGAGGGATTTCCTTGTCAGCGTTGAAAGGCAGAGCTGTGTACTGCTGTCAGCCTGACATCCTGTGTGTTTGTGTGTTGCTGTGGGTCCTGTTCGGCAGAGCCATGTCCAGCTGTCAGGTAGACAGTCTGTGTGTGTGCGTGCGTGCGTGTGTGTGTGTGTGTGTGTATTTCAGTGCACAATATTCTGCCAATGTTACAACACAGAGGTTGGCGGGTCAGTGGTGTGTCAGGAAAATGTCACGCCCGTTCCCATGGCTGCCTTCCACTGTGGACTCAATCTCTCTCGCCCCAAATCACGAGCCAGTCCTTCTCTAACATCCTTCACGCCCTTGGGATTCAGCAGAGGTCCAAGTGCTGTTTCACTTTCACTTCTGTTTCACCTCTGCAAATTAAAAAAAAACATCCCCGTCCCCTTTCAGTAGTTTGGAAGATGGAAAAATACTTCAAAATTAGGCTGAGAACATTTTGGATTCAGTACAGAGTAGCTAAAAACATGAGAACAAAAGGTTGCCAGTTGATTTTTGGTATCAAATACCTAACAAGAGTTGGTTACGTCAGACGCAAAGTCTGTATCATCAGGCACAACGAGAGAGCTTGGGATCCCCACATCATGAATATTTGAGTAGAGATGAATGAAAGATGAAACCTGAATTCCCGGCGTGGGGCGGAAGGTGAAGGAGCTTCTCAAAGTCACCTCAGGGTAAATTAGGCTAAAGTGAGATGCTAACAAAGGGAGAAAAAAACATGGATTTTGGCCAGTGGTGGTATCTGTCTCAGCGTTTATCCAAAGATCCTTGCAGTGGATTCAGATACATGTCGTTAAGGAGCAGTAAGGGGGTGGGATCTTCTTGTGCCATGAAGCCTACCGATTGGCTGTAGGAATATCAGGGGTTTGAACCCAGTACCTTTCAGTTGGGAAGGGTCAAACACCCCCAGGGACTAAATCATCCCACCCCATAAACTGTTCCATGTAATTCACCTGACCATTTAAAATAGCATTATCCGTAATCCTTGTCAAACGGCTGCAATGGAAGGGCGGCAATGGGATTTCTATGTTATGATATTTTAATATTTGGATGTCAGGCGGTCCGCTCAGAACATTCAACCCTCCAGGCGCTCCTAGATATTTCTTAAAAGGAGTCTGATTATTTTGTATTTAAATCAGGTTGAGTCCAACAGCAGGCATCCATCTTGGGAGCTGGACATTTGGAAGGTTAGATTATTTGGTGATGGCGGGAGGCTTATTCACCAGGAATAAAGCTATAAACCAGAATCATAAACGGCAAAGGACTGAATGAAAAGGATGGGAAGCTCTGATATGTTGCACTCGATTTTCTAGATGTATTTATTCCAGCAGCACTGCTGGACAATGATACAAAGTTGCACAGTTCTTGGAAATACTGATTGCTCCCTGTTCTATGAATGGATTTACATTTTCCACCATCTCCCCCCTTTTTTTGATCTGCTTGAAAGAAAATGTAAATGTGTCATCCATTAAAGATAGACTTGCATGTGTGTGTGTGTGTGTGTGTGTGTGTGTGTGTGTGTGTTTGATTAGGAAAGATTCATGTTTAGTCTTTCTGTATTTCACACATAACTTACAAAGTTACACCTTTCTTACATCTTTCTTGTTTTTAATTATTTCTACACGCACACACACACACAGCTCCTATGTTCTCACGGTTCACCATCTTGATTGTCTTGCCCACTTGTGCTTCCTGTCCCTCTCTCCCTCTCTCTGTGGTTTTATCGAGTGTTCCCAGCTGTGTGAACGTTGTACTCCATGCCAACCAAAGTGACACCCACAATCCTAACCTCTTCCACACTTCTATTCATAGCTTAGTGTCAGGAAACACAGTAGTGACACACACAAGAAAACAAATATATACAAATATACACGCTGCAGTCTATATAAATTACATTCAGACCACCGTCTCCCTTTGTGTCTCTCTGTCTGTCTGTGTATTTGTCTATCTGTCCATTAATGACTGCCAGGGAGATTCCTTTTGCAGGAGTTCAGATTCAGATTTCTTTATCCGTTCCGGTGAATGCTTGCTGTTAATAATTTTCAGCTAAAAAAGTAGTACCAAAGTACTAAAACAATGGTAGCATTTCTAAACAATCTTAATGAATACAGAGAAGTGTCCATATGTTTGAATGAATAAAATGTGTATTGAGATTCATAAAATATGCGTCGGAGCTAAGAATGCTGATGCTGATTTATAAGTTGAATGATTCTACTCTTCCAGTCATTTTTCCCTTTGTATTTCCGTGATAATCGTACTCTTCAACAGTTCTTGTTTGCCTCTTACCTGCGTCTCTTTCTCCCCCTCCATCCACACTCCTCCTCCCTCCCTCCCCCTGTTTCCCCCCCTCCCTCCCCCTGTTTCCTTTGTACTTCTCCTCTTGTATTTCACTCTCCTCCATCCCCTCTCTGCCTCTCCCCATCACTTCTCTCTCCCTTCCCTCCCCCTCCAAGCTCCCATCCTCTGGCTGCATCCCTGAGTGCCCAGCACTTATAATTGCTTGGTTAACCCATTCACACTATAGAGCTCGTAAGTCCGCTCCTTCCGGTAAACCCCCATGGGGCCTCTGAGATCGTAAAATATGAATGGGTTTCAATGGAGAGAAAGTAATTATTTTCTGGTCCCAGTCATTATATGCCCCGGATTACACATATGTTGTTTGTTGATATAAATGATGATTTATCATCTTTTATTTAAGAGTTTAACCGTTTAATGTGCAATTGTTCGGTTAAAGGCTGTAAAGAAAACACAATGAGAAAGACTACACGTCTCGTATGTGACGTCACGCTCCCTGCGACTGGCGTGGAAAAGGCCGACAATCTCCCCATCGGCATAACTGAAAATCTATACATTTATTTGCCCCGACTTATAATGGTTTTCACCTCTTTCAATGCTGTTATCCTCCACTTGGGAAAAGGCGGTGAAGTGGAGCAGAGAGATCGCCATGTCTGTACCAGAGTGGTGGTGACGTACATCATTCGCGTCGAGAGCAGCGAGGGGCTGTAGTTCACAAAGCGGCCTCAAACAAAACCATTATCAAACTTCTTCGCAAAATGATTTTGTTTTCTTTGCATGGAAATGTATAATTTAAATCCACAAACGACATGTGTGTAATCCAGGGCATATAAAGACTGGGACCAGAAAAATAATGGCTTTCTCGCCATTGAAACCCATTCTAATTTTTATACCACAAAGATCGCTAGGCTACTATTCTACACAATGCTAAGCACTATTTTAAGTGCCAGGACATGCAACACACAATAACTCTGTACATTAAGTGCCGGGGACACACAAACATACAATAGGAGAGTAAGGGGTAGTGGGTAGGGGTGGTGAGGAGTAAGGATGGACGCTATGCAGAGTCCACAGACTCTTGAGCAAATGAGTCTTGATTCTCTCTCTGGTGAACGACTGAAGTCCAGACATCGGCAGGGAGCTCGTTCCACCACTGCGGTGCCAAAAAAGAGAAGAGTTGTGATTTTGTTGGTCGACCTTTGCTTGCTCTTAGTGATGGCGGTGCCAGGCGTCCAGCTGAGGTAGTTGAGCGGAGGTGCTCCAGCTGGGGTGTGTGTTCTGACTAACGCTTGGAGGTAGGAAGGGCCTTGTCGGCCAGTGCCATTGCCAGCATCTGATGCAAGATACTACAGGGAGCCAGTGGAGGTCACGGAAGTGGGGGTCTCATTGGAAAATGTTGGTAGGGCAAGGCAACTTTATTTATCTCGCACTTTTCACACACGAGGTAGACTCAAAGTGCGCCACATAGAAACATCGTCATGCAATGAGATAATGAAATTGATAAGTCAAAGAAAACAAAGGCAAGGTAAAAAAAATAGATCTTTGTAGAAAGTGCAATGCATAAAGATTTAGCAGAAAGCTAAAGCAAACATAAAAGTCTTCAGTCTTGTTTTGAAAGCTGTCAGAGTTGGGGTCTTAAATCCTCAGAAAGTTTATTCCAGCTATTTGTTGCATAGTAACTAAATCCTGCTTTCCCATGTTTCGTGTTTCTCTGGGGATAATTAAAAGATCGGTCTCAGCAGAACTTAGTGGTCTAGAAGGCTCATGTAGTGGAAGCATATCAGTTATATACTTATATACTACTTTTAACACGGAAGCAGGGAGTCCAGCCAGGAGCGAGTAGCCTTAGTCTAGGAAGGACATGACAAGTTCTTGGAACAGGAGCTGAGCGGCTTCCCCGGTGAGGAAGGGCCAGATCCTGCAGGTGTTATAGAGAGCAAATCTCGAGGATCAGGCCAACGCAGTGCAGCATTACTGAGTGTCCAGTTCCACACTGAGGTTACTCACGGTTGTTGATGGAGGGATCTCTCTCTCTCTCTCTCTCTCTCTCTCTCTCTCTCTCTCTCTCTCTCTCTCTCTCTCTCTCTCTCTCTCTCTCTCTCTCTCTCTCTCTCTCTCTCTCTCTCTCTCTCTCTCTCTCTCTCTGTCTCTCTCTCTGTCTCTGTCTGTCTCTCTCTCTGTCTCTCTCTGTCTGTCTGTCTGTCTGGCTAATGCTGTGTAATTGTGGCTGAAGATTATGCATGGCGTTCCGCTTCATGCTGAATTATGAATATACCAAGACGATTCACATCGGGCCTCCAATCAAACGTCCCATCTCTCTCACATATCTCCACTCTGAAAAACCAAAGACGTGTCCAAAGGCAAGCCTCCAAATGCCTCCAAATGTCATCTGGCCAAGAGATGGGAATCAGTGAAATGTGTCAATTGAAGCTTGAGGGACACAGATTTAACCGGCGAGATGTGTCTCGGGTCTGAAAAGACGGGGTTTGGTATTGTTATCCCACACAAGGCGATGTGATGGTGGATGTGCATGGGTTTTTACACCACCTAAATATATGTGTGGAAGTGTGTGTGGATGGGGACTGGTTTAAGCAGCCTCACCTGGCCCGAGTCAGACAGATTGAACTCTGGGCTTGGGGGAGGCTGCACACCTGTTGCTCATTGAGCAATCAGTGAGCACCAGGTTAAAACAGCCATCACCACAGACACACTCACTCAAGAGAGGTCTTCTGCATGGCATCATGGAGCACAAGGCCATGTATCACTATCTGCAACCCTTACAATAAACCACTCTATGTCCTTGTCTGGAGGAGCAGGGTAAAAAAGTCACCTAGTGTGGCAGCCACTTCATTGGTGTGGAGCTATTGGACATTGTTACGGATGGGAAGCGCTGATATGTTGCACGTGACATTTCCCACCCACTCTCCTTTTTTTAACCTGTGTGAAAAAGAAGTAGCTAATCTGCCAGCCATTTCAGTTGTTCATGTGTGTGGCTGTGTAGGGTTGTACGTGTCTGAATTTGCAAGCGCAGTGATGTGTTTGATGGGCAAAGACGGGATGATTTATGTTCTGGCTTTCTGCATTTTCACACATTACTTACAAGGGCCTACTTTTCTCATATCTTTTAGGTTTTGGAATTATTGATGTTCCTTCACGCACCCTACTCCTCTTTTCTGGTTGACCGCTGGATATATGATGTAGCGTCAAACCCAAAGATGATGAAGATAGACAGGGTAGTCTCTGGTATTGGTTCTGGTAGTGGGACTCACGGCTCAAAGGTTCTGGGTTCGATCCCAAATGTCCGCACTAGGCGTCTGTGAGAAAATTGCCCTAATACTGTTTGGATAAAAGTGTCAGTGGTTAAATGTCTTCAGAGTAAACAGAAGGAAAGAGAGGAAAGGCAAGTGTTTTCGTGTAACAGCCTTTGAAACAGAAAGCCGGGGGAAGAGTGCCTTAGTGGCAGGAACCAAATTTAAGGCTTGTTCCACGAGATTGCCTTTGTCCACAGTTCGCTTTCACAACCATTTGATTAAAACAAATCAGGCCATTGTTATTCAAGGGTCGGCAGTGCTGGGTAAAAATCCACACGGGAACCCTCCATTCTTGTTTCCAATTGTCCTCCCAAATTGATATTTGCATTGTTCCTATTGAAAAAAAAAAATTAAGGACTTGAAAATGGCATCAGTTTTGATTTTTATTGAAGTCAAATGAAATGCTGCCACACACTATATGACTTACATGGTATGTGTTACAACTGTTATTGTGAAGGTTCATCACAAGCATTCTAAAGAACTTGACATACACGAATGTGGCGCAAGGATTTAAAAAGTTCATTCAACAACGTTGAATTTCAGACATCAAAACGTGTGGCTTTTTTCAGAACAAGAGAGGGACCCCCAGAAGTTCAGATGCATGAGCGCAATCAGCCAAGCGACACGACATGCAGAGACTAAAGGTCTCCAATTAGTCGGACCTTTGTTACTGCGCCCAGGTGACCTGAGGCGAACAGGGTTTCTCGAACCCAGCGTGGCGCAAGCCCCGTTGAGCCCCCGTTGAGCCCCCGTTGACCCTATTTTTCGCTAGATGGAGGCTAATTGTGCACGCCGCACGCCCACTCCCTTGCTCATTCTACGTCCCGGCCATGATAGAGGTCTGGTATTATGGAACGGTATGGAGCGTAATTGGGGAATATTTTCCAAGAGAAAAAAGGCGATAATCACTCGCTGAACAATAGGGCAACCAACGAGCTAATTGACCCAGCGGCTGTCGGTAAGCTAACTCAAGAGGTGCTGCGCATTTGGGTTTGGTATTTTTTCTTAATCCTATCAGACCAAACCTGTGCATTATGTTTTAGATCTTCAAGTATCATCAACTCATTGTTATCTATGCCATTTTAAAAGGTTTTTTATGTCTTATTTTAACATAAAAAGGTTTAATCGTTTAAAAATGGTTTTCAGTGTCTGTGGATACAGGCTATTTATGTTGAACCTGACATGATGAGCACACAAACATGACATCACAGACACACAATGGGCAAACACAGGTATGGAACGCACAGACAAACGCCCACACATACACTCGATGCGTAGCAACCAGACAAAAAACCATGATCCTGGAAAGGCTTGGCTCCCCCATTATGGATAAAGGTTGGTGAATGTTTCACATTGGAGGGTAGGACACACACACACACACACACACACACACACACACACACACACACACACACACACACACACACACACACGTATTTATAGACACCAGCCTGTTTATCATTTGATGATGTGGGCAACACACACATCCCCAAACACCCACGTACTTGAAGACGACAGCTTGTGGAGAACGAGAGCCCCACGCATCACACAAGCACCCCCCCCCACCTCCCCCCCACCCCTCCGCCTACACAGGCAGGCAAGGACATGGCCCCCTGCTGGGCTGGTGGCTCGGCATGAAGAAAATGGCTCAGTTCCACTGTGAGACCTCCATGTGCTGGTGTACAACCTGCTCTGTCCCCCTCCCCCCCCCCCCCCCCTCCCCCAAAACCCCCTTTGGAATCGGCAGGTTGTGTGTGTTCATTGGGGAGAAGTTTAATGAGAGGTGTGTTTGTGGGATTAGAACTGGCATCGTTAGTGCCGTGGATATTTTGGCAGTGTTATCCATACTGTTCAACACACACACACACACACACACACACACACACACACACACACACACACACACACACACACACACACACACACACACACACACACACACACACACACACACACACACACACACACACCCCCCTACCTACCTACCTACCTACCTACCTCGCGGCGCATCTCTTCCTGGGAGTGGCCCCTAAAAGGAGTTCAGTAAGAGGTACCCCTCAGTCCCGTGTGCCGCTGAATAGAAAAGGACAGGGGAGTTACTATGTTCCAACCAAATGTCAAGTCCATTCACCCAGACACCTTGATCTGTTCTCCCTCTCTGGCTCTCACCCGCATGGAGATAGAGAATCGAAAAGTAAGTCTTAGTGTGCAGACCTCCGCAGGGGAGCGCCTGACAGACAGACAGGGCAGAGTGATGGTTAGTGGGGGTGCTCTGGGTCTGAGGAAGTCTCACAAATCCGATTTTAGATGAGTTTGACGGCAGTTGGGCTCAGATCCGGCTGAAAGGGCAGTTTTTTCTTGCTTTCGCTTCATATTAGTTTGGACCAATCGTGTTGCTGGAGGCCGGGGATCTGTAATCGGCTGATTGGTGAACACAAACTAGATCAGTGGTGGTTTGATGTTAAAACGTTTCTTTAAAAGGGTTGCAACTGAGCACCATGAAGACGGGCCACTGCAGAACTTACACTTTCCCTTCTGAACGTTTCATCCATTTGCACAGTAGTGGGTTTCCGGCCCAGGCACTGTCCCGCCTCCCCCCCAGAAGCTCTGCTGTAACCCCGTAGCACTCATGGATCCCAGAGGCCACAGAGGGGGAGATACGATTAAAACTGCACGGCTGGCTTGCGTTTTCAGATACATTTCCACAAAGCAGTCGCCCATTTTGATATTAACAAATTTAATTTAGTGTGTCTTAGGGAAGATTTAGGAGCTAATGAGCTGGCCTGATCAATGAGATTCCTTCTAAAATGTATAGTCTAGAATTGACAAATGACGTTCATTTATGGTATATGTACAGTTGGTAATTTGACACATTACACGATTCAGCTATGCTTTACACACATAATGATACAGTTGAGTAAATATTTCAGAAGGTTAATTAAGGGAATGTGTCGACTCTGGCAAGTTCCCATCAGAAACTGAGCACACTTCATGCTGATGTTGGGGGGAATCTAAGCATGCCTGGATGGAAAATGATTGAGTCTCACCAAAATTGGCCTAGTCGTGAATCAGCTATTGGTCGGTGTAAATATCCACTGAGGACATCTGTGTTGAGTGGACTTGCCCACATCGGTATGAGACCATTTAGATTAAAGACAGCCCCCGCCTCTTTTCAGAAACAATCAAGGCATCTCTTCCCTGATTGGTTCGGTGAATCCATCATAACCGTCAATCACGGGTACATGAAATGATTCATTGCACATTCACCTCCCAACTTCCCTAAAATTACTCGACCATGTGCTGCCTTCATAGTCATGAGCAGTCGCTCCTGACTGGGAAACAACGCTCAACCTTTTTGGCTGTTTTTCAGGCAGCATGCAACATTCACCAGGAATTTTGAAGGGCTTACCCTTTGGAAGAGGTGGGAGAGGGCGGGGAAAACAAATGGCAGCAACAAAGTCGCATTTGTTATTATAATGACACCATACAGAGAGAGCAAGAGAGGCAAGTTAAGAGGGCCACAGAGAAGGATAGTGTGTCAGAGTGCGAGAGGCAAAACCAGAGTAAAGGAAAACAGGAGGGTATGTATGCCCTCAAGGCAAAGGGAAATGTTGCAGATGATTGCTATTTAGTCATTTCGCAGACGCTTTCATCCACAATGACTTCGAAGCCAGAACCTTTCCGCTAAGGAGTCAAGCAGCCCTCTTCCAGTCATTGTTTCAATGCCGTCTCTCCTAGAGAAGGAGAGCTCCAGTCGGGCATCTGCTTGGACGACTGCGATGGGGTCCTCGGCTATGTGGCGCGTCCGTTTCTCTGCCCTAGCCTGAGTCTACGCTAGTGGTCTAGAGAAACATATCAAATCAAACTTTATTTATGAATCGCCTTCCGTGCAAAATTGATTACAAGCTGCTTAAAAATACAGTGAAAAGATTTTTCTATATACATTTGATTAAGAGAATGCTGAACTAAAGGGGTATCTTTTAAAGGTGTTCACAGATTGCGATGTCCTCAGCTCATCCTGCAGGCTGTTCCAGGTGCGAGGACCATGGACACTAAATGCTGCCTCCACATAGGTTTCTATCCTCACCCGCGGAACAACTAGAAGGCCGGAAGACCAGAGTGATCTAGAAGGAGCGTACATCGATTCAGAAGCATGTCTAACATGTATTCAGGCACTAATCCATCCAGTGTTTGAGACCAATAAGAGGATTCTAAGTTATATTCTATAACTGACGGGCAACCGATGAATGGACTTTAGGACAGGTGAGATGTGTGCTATCCTTCAGGTCTTGCTCAGTACACGTGCTGCTGAACGAAGCAGTCTGATGGTCTCGCACTCCCTTAGCCCCCCTAGGGTTCCTTGCCAATTCCATACACCAGAAGTGGGAGCACATATAAATGACGGTCACATAAAAAGCTTTATTTAGTGACATGAGCATACGGTGATACGAATACTGCCCTGAAACCTTCAATAAAACTGGACAGATGTTCGTGTTGCTTATTTTAGCTTTGATGAGGGCACAGCTTGAATCCTGTTGATGGGGGATATTTAGTGAATTGCTGACCTTACTTCCTGTGTAGTGTGTGCGCAAATCCCAAGTGTGTGTGTGTGTGTGTGTGTGTGTGTGTGTGTGTGTGTGTAAGATAAGGTTTGATAAACGTTTATTCACACCCAGAGGGAAGTACAGGGGTCATAGCAGCGACAGCAATAACAATGAAACTCAGGAGGGGTTCAGGAAAGAGTAACAGACGAAACCAAGATAATAAGAATAAAATAAAAAAAATTAGCTCAATCATTTGAGGAGGGGGGGTAGCAGAGTACCGGGTTATCCCTGACAATGGTGAAAGAAGAAGGCAAAGGTTGTGTTTGAGAGGGGGTTAAAGATATATAGAGTAAGTGTACAGAGGAGATGTTTTGGAATGAGGATCAAGAGTAGAGATGAGCGAGAGAGGGAAAAAGAGTTTGAAGTCTGAAGCAAAACTGACCAAGTAGTGAGTTCATCAACAAAAGTGAGAAGTTACAACTTTGTTGTCTGATTTTCCTGTCTCTCTCTCTCACTCTCACACACACACACACACACACACACACACACACACACACACACACACACACACACACACACACACACACACACACACACACACACACACACACAGGGTAGAGAGGGGTAGCGAGAGGGACTCATATTGGCAGTGGTGCAGCCCAGGGATGTCTCGGTTATGTAATCTGACGTCTCGGTTGCGTAAACCCCGTGGTTTGGAGATCTAAGTGGGCTTTTGTCTGTGAATTCAATCATCCGATCGCAACCGAGATCAGGGTTCCCAGTCTATGCTCCACGGCAGCAACTAAAGTGCCACAGCACCATCTGTCGGCAAAAATTAGTAACAACGCCCTGCTAAGGGAATTGCAGTCATTGACGCAGTTACATAGGCCTGTAGCCACCTCCTCCCAACTGTTGTTGGGTCCCAAACCCGGGTTTGACAACCCCCAAAAAAGTTACCTCCCACTCAGCTCCCTCGCTGCGTTTATCCGACATTAAGAAGTGCTGCGTGATTGACAAGCGAGATGGATTCCCCGAACAAATTGCAGAAGAGACATCCTGATTGGTCAGGAAAGAGCGGGAGCTGTCTAAAATGCCAATCGGTTTACACAGAAGCGAGTGCAGTCAACTCGAAGCAGATACTCTTACAGCCGGGCACTTCACTCAGTGATAGCTGAGGAACGGCGGTGACAGTTTCATTTATAACCAGTTACACTGAAATTAGCTCGTCATTCTCGCCTATGGCAACTTTTACTTGAATCTGGAACCAGGCCTTTATTGTTAGTCTAACAGGCACAGCGAAATTTGGGAGAGCTCCCCCCTGGTACTAAAAAAGAGAACAATGAAAATATCTAAACAATATTTACAGTGATAAAAAACTAATATAAATACAACTAAAACTGATTTAAAGTGCAGTTGAATGACTTGTTAACAAGATAACCCAATATTGCACAACTCCTTAGAAATTGAGTGAGGTAGAGAGATAAATAGTTGCTTCACAGAATTGCACACATTGCTGCCACGTGCGTGATTGTCCGAGAGGTTAGGTGTTAGCAACGTTCAGCGCCTGGCCCTGGGGTAGAAGCTACATTTTTATCTGTTTGTCCGTGCAGCCATAGTCCAAAACGCTTCCCTGAGCGCAGCCGCACAAAGTGTCCGTTACCCGGGTGGGATTGATCCATGAAGATCTTGGTAGCCTTCTTGAGGCAGCGGGTGTTGTGCAGTTCCTCAAGAGAGGGGAGAGGGCAGCCGGCATTTGGATTTTTATCAAGTCATTTATTTATAAGTTCTAATTTCTAATTTCAATGCAATAAGGCATTGTATTGAAATATATGCTCACCCAATATATGTATCCGCCTTTAGGAAGTGTTGTTCATTTCTCTGACATTTGAGCCTCCCGTTCTAATCTTCTAATGGGAAAATCGACTAATTAATTTACATTCAATGTATTTTTATTTCACATCTACAGAATTCCACTCCAATATGATTAAGGGGCAATGCTGAATCATTAACCACATTTATTGTGGCTAATAACTGGGTTGTGGCTCATTTAACTGGAGTTCCCGCTTTGGTAATAGTTTTGTCCTAAAAGAGAAATGCTTTACATTACCACTGCATACTTTGTTAGCTAAGTACACTGAGAATGTGTATAAGACATATCTTTTATTCACTTATCTTAAGCATTGATTTTATGCAATAACGGGGGAAAAAACGCCAGGAGGAAAACAGGGGGAACTGTTCTTTCGTCTCTCGCTCTCTCTGTAAGCCTCATTGTCTCTCTACCTTGTTGTTTTTTCTGCTTCACTCTTCCCCATTCAGAAGGCTCGTTATGTTCTTATTTCCATGTCATTAGTTGTTCCCCCGAAGATGTTGGGGAACATTTTCAGTCTCCTCCACACACACACACACACACACACACACACACACACACACACACACACACACACTTAAACACGGGGTGATTAAAAAGAGACTCCAGCAAGTCACACATTATGCATCTTACTTACCCATAATGCAACACGGTTCATTATGAATGTCAGCTCCTGAGCACTTTTCCCATTGGCTAATAGGCGAGGCGTAGGGAAGACAGCAGGGAAAACCTATTGGATCTGGAAACCAATTAACTGCTTCCTGCTTTGCTTTAAACACATCCGCTCACACACTGCGGTGTAGACACAGTCATGCCCGGAGCTGGATGCGTGCACGCACGCGGACACACACACACACCGACGCACACGCACACACCGACGCACACGCACACGCACACACACTCAAACATGGACACAGACAGATGCATCTACAACCACACACACGTATCTTCACCCTCAGACACAAGCATGCACACACACGTTGTGCAAACAGGGACTCTCACACACACACACACACACACACACACACACACACACACACACACACACACACACACACACACACACACACGGCGTCAGGGAGAATCCCTCTCAACGGAATTTGTGACAAACTAGGTTCAAATCTCCACAGGGATGCTATCGATAAGGGGAGGGGAGGCTGTCACTCAAAGGGACGCTTGGGCGCCGACCCCTCAGGGGAAGATGAATCAATCGCCGACACGATATCTTCACCGATTGGACAAATCTCAGCAGAACAGGCTACTCACAGAGGGGTCATCAGGAGACCAAAACAGGTGTCGCTCGTTAACACAAATCAAGGGTCTGCTACTTTTTGGACCAATGAACGGGTAGAAGACTGGGCTTCACTAGTTCTGCCTACGACCCGTGCCTTGGAACGTTAAAAAAAAGCAGTCACACCTCTTTGAAAAGGGCCTATTCACGGTGTGTACTGTATTCATGTACAAGAAGTAGCGCATATTCCTTTTTCTTATTTTCAACCAGGCCTCTTCTTGGTGACTGTAGCAAGGACAATGCTAAACTCCACCTAGGTGACTTTAACTGGGCTCCTACAGACAAGTACACAGGGTGGTGGTGTTAGAAGCTGCGGTTTATTGCAAGGTTGGCAGATAATGATGCATAGACTGGTGCTCCAGGTTGCCATGCAAAAGCTCTCTCCCTGAGTGTGTGTGTGTGTGTGTGGTTATGGCTGATTTAACCTGTTGCACACTGATTACTCGACGTGCAACAGGTGTGCAGACATCCTCCACACACACGGGACGGTGTAACAAACTAAGGATGGGCGTAGGACTCAAGAGAACGAACAGTTCACTAGTGGAAGAGTTCAAATGATGAATGGTTGGATTTGTTTTTTTCTTTGACCACCAGAGCCTTCTCTTCATCATCTAAACATACTTAAACCCATATTAGATTTAGAACACTCAAAATGCCCACTGCTGCTGTTTCTTCCGAGAGCTTTACACTTTAATCTAGTTTTTGTTTCGAGACTTTAGGTTGGAAAAATAAAAAGTATTCTCTCTTTACTACTCCTGGTTTTAATGGATTTACCTGCCGAATAAAAATGTGACGAGCATTTGCAATTCTCTGTTTTGATGCATTTTCTTTTGTTTCATTCATCACTCTGAATTTTCTTTGGGGTTGGGAATAAATGCCTGCCTTCTCTTCTCATATTCCTGGTGACTGATTGGTTGGTTCAGGTCAGACTCCATCGGTTCTGCTTCCTGTTTCTCGTCGTCCCTTGGCTTCTCGGTGCGGCAGGTGCAGTGTTGCTTCTTTCATGCAGTACCGAGACAGGTGCAGTCTACCAGAGGGCAATTTTGAATGTTTTTTTTTTGTTTTGTTTTTTTACATACACACAAAGACATAACAGAACACAGCCTTCGGCTCAAGTGACCTGGCCGACATTCAACCAATCAGACCAAACAAGTCAACAATAACCAAGCAAACCATCCAGCTCAACACATAATACAGATAAAAAATAACTACAATTTGAGATGTTTCCTTTACTTTTTATTGTAGTTTTATCGTAACATCCATAAGAGGGATGTGAATCTTTGGATTAATTTGACTTTAAAGGAGAAACACTCTAAGGCGCTCACTAACTTTGGCTGTTTATCCGTGTTGACACTGGGCACGTCAAGACGTAGTGGGAACAGTACCAAGTATCTAGCCAAAGCCAACATAAAACATTGGTTTCTTGTCAACGTCTCGGTAGAAAGAAATTTAACAAGCAGTATTTTTCATCTCAAGATGTCCAGGATAGTAAATTGCATACAGTAGGCCAACATTGCAGGCAAAAATTCCCTAACTCTCCAGGTATATGCAAAGTAGTACATGTTGCAATCCATTATGCATTATATTGCACAACTTGATCATCTGCTGCAATAACTCAATCCCTGTTTTGTTTTTAAAACGCGTCTCATGCATCTGCTGTTTACATATTCAAACATATAGGAACCAGCAGTGATAGTAATCATCATACATCAAACATCGTATATATTTATTGCCATGGCAACCCACTTTTGCCAGACAGCAGTAGAATAGGTTGCGCACAACAAGGCTTCTCTGTGTTGCAATCACGGTGGCAATCCATAATGCATCAGGCTTTTCAGTGATGGATGGCGGCTTGGAAACTCTGCCATAAACTTTCCTGTTGTGGTCAAAGTTTGAGTGAACTTCCACCTGCGCTGGATAGCGTTCTCGCCAGAAAAGCCATCGCTTCTCGTTCCAACGCTTGGGACCGTTTCGCCGCAGCCGGTGTTTAAAGAATGAGAAAAGACCTTTCAATATACCGAGGGGGTTTCTGTCACACCACTTATTATGTGGAGAATCTGGGCTGCATTCTGAAACGTTTTTCCCATGGCTTCGGTAACTATACCGAGGGGACATCAGGAGTGTCCGTTAGAGGTCGAGCAAGGGTTAAATAGTGTTGAAATGAGAGAGCTTTGTGGGAGTCAGCGTTGTCAAAGGTCGACGTATGCTGTTGATGTTATCCAATCACAACCTCCATACCTGCTTCATGGGTGTCGAATGATGTAGTCGTAAGACACCGAGAAACCCGAGCCATGCATTGTTCACTGGGATCAGACTTTCAGTTTCAGAATGGCCCCCATCACCTGCTTTCTGAAAAAGGTGCTAGGCTGCACATGGGCTTGGTTTTCAAATTGCATTGAGTCAACTCAATGCATTGTCAACTCAGTGCGTGTGTGTGTGTGTGTGTGTGTGCGCGCACACACACACACACACACACACACACACACACACACACACACACACACACACACACACACACACACACACACACACACACACACACACACACACACACACACACACACACACACACACACACACACACACCCCTCCGGGCTAGTTCCCTTATTATGACCAGCGATCTGAATCGGCTAAAAATACGCAGAACTCGGAAAAAGAGTGTTGATTTGTTAAACCATCCTGACGTCTGAAATGACAACCCAGTCTCACGGAAATGCGTGACACTATCACGTCATTTAATCCATTCATTCGTGATCTGGGACGAGTAATTTCATTTTTTTTCGCGCCAAAAAGCACAAATTTCTAACAATATGACAGCTTTTGGCCACCCATCTCTTCATTCACCTTTGATTCTGAGAAATTGTGACAATTTTCCGTCTGCTCTGTAGGCAAACCGCGACGGAAAAAAGGTAGCTGCTTCATCTCTTCTTTTAGAATGAGTTTGAAATTTGTGCTTTTGACACGGAAAAATTGAAATTACTTGTCCCAGATCGCGAATAAACAGATTAAATGACTTGACGTGACAGTGTCACGTATTTCCGTGAGACTGGGTTGGAAATAAAGATAGGACAAACTTAAGTTTAATGGTTTCATCGCTTCGGGATGCCTCGATTTTCTTTTTGTTTGCTAGGTGATTAATGATCTTAATTTGGTCTCACGGAGGAAACGGCTAAAGAATCTCTTGGGGTATGGTATGAAAATCAATTTCATCTTTCAAATGACATTGCAGATATCAGCAAAGCATTCAAAGGGACATAATATTCGACTTTGTCTGAACATTTTGACATTTGATGTTGAAATAGGTAAAATGTGACTCTGTGTTCAATAGTTTAACAGTTTTCATCTAGATCTATACGAAAAACATTATAACAGCTGCATACCAAATGATGGAACTAAATCAGAATTTTAGATTAACATTAATGGATTCTGAAATGACATCAAAAGTGATTAATTCCTTTCAACTCCCAATCGCTTTTCAAATCCACATTTGGGCAGAGCCAGAGGGAGGGAGAGAGAGAACGGGAGGGAAAGAGAGGAGGGAGAACAACTTTCTCTCCCTCTCTTAATGGCTTTGAAGGTTGATCGCTCTATTTGGAGGTCATCCACATAAACTCTCTCCTCTAAAAATGACACACACACACACACACACACACACACACACACACACACACACACACACACACACACACACACACACACACACACACACACACACACACACACACACACACACACAAGCAGTGCTACTTCATCTCCATTAACTAGTTTAGCTTCTAGTATTGACTGTGTGTGTGTGTGTGTGTGTGTGTGTGTCAGGACTTGTAGGCACTGTAGTTCTCTGTCAGCCTTCGAGAATTGGGGTTTACCATTCATCTCCTTTATTGCCAATGTGGCGCGCGTGTGTGTGTGTGTGTGTGTGTGTGTGTACAAAAGTATGTGTGTCCTTGAGAGGATGTTGCCTCTCTGAAGTGCCTCTAAGCTCTGTTACAATCCATGTTCCCTCGCAAAGCACACACCCACCTAATGTAGCCTCCTAAAGACACTCAAAACGACATGCAAATACACACACACACACACACACACACACACACACACACACACACTGCGTTTTAGGACTCTGAAACCACACAGCCAGCACTGCATCACGAACGACAGAACGATAAGACGTGTATGCTTTCTCTTTATTTTCATCGTGCGACCCGGTGGTGGTCTTGGTTCAGTCCGCGTGACCCAGGGGTTCTGGGACGGCGTTCTCGGGGGTCCGCCCCCTCTTGCTGCTCAGCATTGTCTGCTCCAGGGTGACCAGCCACTCCTTCAGGTCATCATCCCCGGCCTGGAGGGCCTCTGGGTCCCCCTCCTCACTGCCTCCCTCGGACCCCTTACGGGTCTGGAGGATAAAAGTATAATATGCATTAAGTCATTTAGCTTGGATCCAAAGCAGATTACAATTAAAAAAAATAGCTGTGCCATAATTAAAAGATACTAATGGATAATTAAGTGGCTCATAATTGATTACTAATTGGCTCATAATTGCATAGCTGTTGGCTCACCGACTGAGGCCACCGACTCATCCACGTGAACCCCTGGCGGACCAGGAAGGCCAGCAGGACCACCAAGCCCAGAACCAGACCCCCATAGGCCAGGGCGTCCAGCAGCCCGGTCCTCGGCCCCTCCAGCCCCTCCTGCAGCTCCTCCCTGGTGAGGTCCATGCCCACGGTGGCCCAGGCCGGCGGTCCGTAGGGGGGGGCTCCGTCGACACACTGCGGCCCCCGGCCCAGCCTCCTCACTGCCTTGGGGCTGTCCATGCCCCCTTCGGCCTAGATCGCTGGTCCTGCTGGAGTCTGAGCTTCCCTTCTGTTGCAGGGTTAGCCGCTTAGCTTGAACCTCTGTAGGCTGGTAAGCGGGCTAGCTTGCTCTCTGTGGCTGGGTTAGCCGCTTAGCTTGCCTTGTGTAGGTCAGTTAGCCTGTTAGCCTGCTCTTTGACGCTCGGTTAGCTTCCCTTCCTTGGCTCTGGGGGCACGTTGCCTTCCCTTCTATAGCTCTCCTAGCCTGCTAGCTAATTTTAAACTATAACCGTTTCAATTAGCTTTTTCCCTTGAGGCAGCGGTCTGGAGACGTGCGTGTGTGCGTGTGTGTGGGGGCCTGTGCGTCGCGTGCTCAGATGAACACTGGCTCCCGGGTCCTCTGAGGGTTCTTTTTATTTCCCCCCTGGGGGAGCCTTGTGATGTCATCGCTTTTTTGTTGTCACCGAGGGAAACCCCCCCGGCCGTATTCTCGGGAGGGGCCTTGTGATGTCATCGCCCTGTGATGTCGTCCCTCTGGAACGCCTGCGGAATCCTCTGGAGGAGCCTCGTGATGTCACCGCTTTGTGATGTCATTGTCTCAGATACCATGTCGTAGCCCCCTGATGGCAAAAAGTTTTTTTTTTAGAAAGAAGTGTTTTTATTGTTTTGACTGAGAGATAATGAAAAGGAATAAATCTGACACATATGTAAAGCAACAGTAGAGAGGTCATGTAGGGGTGCTGGTTCTTAAAAGGCCTTACAACACAGGGCCCTGTGTGTGCGTGCGTGTGTGTGTGTGCGCGCGCGTGTGTACGTGTGTGTGTGTGTGTGTGTGTGCGCGCTCGTGTGCATGCGTGTGTGTGTGTGTGTGTGTGTGTGTGCGTGTGTTTTAGTTAGTTTAGTTTAGTTTTATTTATTTGTCACATACACAATTGTACAGGGCAATGCATAGTGAAATTCTTATGTACCAGTCCGGATGTAATTCAACTATATAAAGTGCAAGATTATAATAATTGTTATAATTGTGTGTGTGTGTGTGTGTGTGTGTGTGTGTGTGTGTGTGTGTGTGTGTGTGTGGGTGTGTGTGTGTGTGTGTGTGTGTGTGTGTGTGTGTGTGCGTGTGTGTGTCATCATATACATGTTCATGTAACCATTACGAACTCCCGTCGTCCTAAGGCAGGTGCATGTGTGTGTACACGTGTGTGTGTGTGTGTGTACATGTGTGTGCGTTCATGTGACTTTGCCGGTGATGACTAATAATGTCCGCTGTACCAAATGTCACACGGTCACAAGCCGGCGACGTGATAGGGCAGCACCTTCCCTCCGTCCTTGTCTGGGGCAAGACACACACACACACACACACACACACACACACACACACACACACACACACACACACACACACACACACACACACACACACACACACACACACACACACACACACACAGGCTCAGGTGTTTTAATTTGTCCCCAGCTAAATGCCTCATTGATTATGTAATAATCATAACAAAAACATTGAATTCGATTTTTTCAGGTGGAGGACTTTATGATCCAACACAAATGTAAAAGGGATATGTGATGCAGGCATAGTGAGTCTGGTCTCTTGTTAGGTTTTAATAGGGTCTGAATAAATACATTGTGAATGTCTCTGAAAGGCCGCATGTCACTGCTAACATCTGACCCTTCTCCGTCTCTCTATCAGCCACTTCTTTCTCTTTCTGTCTGTCTCTCTGCCTGCCAGTGTGCTGGTAGACTGACATTCCTGTTCAGTATCCTGTTGTCCTCTTCATTCTTTTCCTCATTCTCACTTTCTCTCTTTCCCCTTACAGTTATACTTCTCTCTCTCTCTCTGTTCAGAGAGAGAGAGAGAGAGGTTCAGTGGGTGATTAACTTTTACATGTGGTCGTCTGTAAAGAGAAAATAGACTTTAGAATTGAATCAGACCTTCTTGTGGTTCGTTTGCTCTGCTGCCATATTGCATTACAATCTCCTCTTATTTAGCTGCTTGTTCTATCTTATAATCTGTTGGCGAGGGTGTTCGACCTCCAGACAAAAGGTACTGGGTTCGTCCCCACTCTACGGAGTGTATCCGTACCCCTTGAGCAAGACCCCGCCAACATGCTCCCTGTGATTCTGAATTCACTGGGATTCACTCTGGATGACCCTCGGGTCAAGTGAATGAATACTTTTTCTTCCTTGGTTTTTTTCAATTTGAAGTTATGAAGGAACTTCAATAATTCCAAGGTAACATTCGGCGACAATAGCTGAATGACTGGACCATTCAAGGTCCAATGATAAACTGCATCTTGTGTGTTATTCTCTGTACCTTGGACTTGGATCAAGCTATTGACGAGATCCTGTTGTTAAT
>NC_082400.1:14591196-14603456 GCF_031168955.1 Gadus macrocephalus | reverse complement strand
TCGACGGCAAGGAGCTGCTCAGCCACATACGGGCCGTCAGCTTCAACGGTGAGTCTCTCCGTAGGCGGCGGAGTAGGGGGCCGCGCTTTTATTTTGAAGAGAGCATCGGCCGAATGAGACGAGGGTAAGAGTTTACCGTGGATGCAGATCACAGGGGTATCTTATGGAGTGTTTTACAGATGAAGTTATCAGGTACATGTAGAAAGTCGTATTCAGATCAGATATCTAAAGGGAGGATAATTTCACACTTCATCTGCCCCACCCCATAGTCAATTGTCCTGTTTTTGTGTGTGCTTTCATTGTTTATTATGTTTGTGTATTTCTGTGTCTTTTGTTGAACAATCTTTTATGGGAGTTAGGAATGACATCAACAAACGGACACACACACACACGCACATGCACACACACACACAAACATACACACACACACACGCTTACGCACACACACCTCAGTCCCGGGTTCCATCCCACCCTGTTCTCATCCGTCCATTGTTATCTCCTTCTTTCTCCTCCTCTTTCCCTTTCTCCCCAGTCTCCTCCAGCTCCAACAGAAGAGCTGAGGCTTCAGCCCTACCAGGTTGAACAAACAAATCAAACGAAATAAACGCACACAAACAATAACATGCAAACAGGGGCCTGTTCCAGAAAGCCTGATTCATGAAACTCCAAAATGAATTGAAATCCAGCATTTTTCGTTCCAGAAACAAAGATTGGCGACAATCCCAGGACCATGACATATTTATACACCTTTATACTTAATATTCATAGACCCGGTTGCAGATTAGTTTTGTTCCAAAGATTTTAAAGTTGGCCTTCTTTCACATTCTTACTTCCCCGAATATATCAACAAAAAGTTTTAGGAATTTTCCTAACTTCTCCTTAACTTCCCTTTCCTCCGTTCCTTTGTTTTTTTACCAAAATAAGTAGCACCAATCGCATCATGCAAACATGATACATCGTCATGACGACCACGTGACCAGCTGTTCAGTTCGCTATTCGTGGTTCGACGATGACACCGTTCACGTCACACTATTCTCATTTGACCCAACAAGAGTTTTTGAGTAAAACCACGTCTCTAAAATGTGTTTAATCCAAAATTCTTCGGACTTGGGCTAACGCAATTCACCTCCGATCTCCGACTGTGTGTTGCTATCTAGGCCGATGAGCATAACTGGCTTTCTGGATCAGGACCCTGCATGTTGTATTAACGCCCAGCGTGGAGGGGTATGGTAGCGGGGGGGTGGCTCCCAGGCTAATTTCCCTGCGTCCTGTTCATTAGCAAACGGACACAAGTGGGAGTAGCGACGCAACACCTGGCTGAGTGTAGCTTGAAGTTATACTCCGAATTATACTTCTGTTATGAATAGCCAGCGTACACAGTGGGTCTCTACGTCACCTGCGTAGTTTCACAAAAGGCATTCCGGTTGGCTAGCCTGATCCTCAAAACAAATCAGGTTAGCCCACTTCGGCTTTGCCCCATATCTTCTGATACATTTCTGATGGACTGAATCATGATGGACCCTAACTTTTGGTGGTTTTCATAGAGGAAACACCATTTCCACATTATTATGATAATCTACAGATCACCTAAAGAATACTTAGGTCATTGTAACAAAAGTCGCCAAATGAGGTGACTTTCAGGGACTTTTGGTGGACTAAACGCTAAAAACGGTGTAGAAACCCACGCTGTAACTTCGGCGGCTATTTGATGCATAATTTGGCTTTGGAAGTCGGAACTGTCTGAAAACAAGAAAAAAGTGGGGGAATAAAAACACGAAAATGTATGAATGAATAAAAATTGCATTTTCAGTTGGTGCCGATCGATTGGATCCATGTTGGAAAGGGTTTTCCCTCCATTTTATAGGAGACCCTGTTGCGCTTGATTCTAATTTGGACGTCTGATACTGCACGCTTTTAATTTGGCGAAATCCAGTAATTCGATTTAGCGCCCGAGGGCCGAATATGGATTACGCATCTAACACATGTTGTCTCCGAGGCTTATTATTGACTGCAGATTTTTAAATGACTAAATATTTCTGTTCATCCTCAATGTGTCACACTTTGAACTTGTTTTCATTCATCCCACGTCTCGCTAACGGGGCTAACGTTTTAACGAGTTAACGTTATTTTCTGCCCTCTCTCTCTCTCTCTCTCTCTCTCTCTCTCTCTCTCTCTCTCTCTCTCTCCTCTGCTTCACATCAATCTTCTCACTTTGCTCATTCCTCCCGTTATTCCTGTTTCCAGAGATGACACTACCTGCTTCTTTCAGGACGCTTTGTGTTCATTTCCTGCCTTTGTTTATCGAGTATAAGCGCTTTTGGGGGCGAAGAGAAAACTTTTTTTCTTTTTGGAGCCACGTGTGCATGATTCTAGAGACCTCATGTAGCTTAGTTATTTTAGTTCTCACTGTGCATGCATGCTATTGTTGCTCTAGAAAGTGCCTGATGCCAATGTTCTTGTGTTCTTAACCCATTCTTCCCTAGCTTTGGTGAGAACAGAACTATGATGTTATGGTTCTGTATGTGCTTGTGTGTGTGTGTGTGTGTGTGTGTGTGTGTGTGTGTGTGTGTGTGTGTGTGTGTGTGTGTGTGTGTGTGTGTGTGTGTGTGTGTGTGTGTGTGTGTGTGTGTGTGTGTGTGTGTGTGTGTGGGTGGGTGGGTGAAGCACAAGGCCATTTTTAGCTGTTTTGACCTTGCCCTTTTGACCTTGTGATCGCAGTAACTTTCCAGAAATGATTGGCTACCCCTGACGCAGAGTGCTAAGGTCACTGTGTGTGTGTGTGTGTGTGTGTGTGTGTGTGTGTGTGTGTGTGTGTGTGTTCCTTTTTAACTATCAAAGGAATTCCAACTTGTATAAACCCCTGCACAATTGAAAAAAATATCCAGGACAGAAATACCCAGGAAAGAAAGTGAGAGTGTTAATTGAAACTTTGATTTCAGACGATTATTTGTATTAAATCCAGCATTTGTTTCCTTTAATTCAGGAATTACTATCAGTGTTTGGGTTTCCTGTTCTAATCAATGAATGAGACCCAGGATACAGGCTGTGTTGGTGTGTTTGCAACAGGAGGAAACAGAATGCACAGAATGCCCAAAAGGGACCACGGATTCTAGCCTTTTCTTATCTGTGTCACTTAGACAAGATGTGGGTACCTTTGTCACATGCGGTCTATGTTTGGCTATTTGAATTGTGTGTGTGTGTCTGTGTGTGTGTGTGTGTGTGTGTGTGTGTGTGTGTGTGTGTGTGTGTGTGTGTGTGTGTGTGTGTGTGTGTGTGTGTGTGTGTGCGTGCGTGCGAGAATGACTAGGTACGTGTGAGTTTGGTTTTTGTTGCGTATTTTCCAATTAAAATTACCTTCCTTATCATTGTGTTGAGGTCCACATCGTGGATAACACTAAATGAAACACACTAAAAGAATGAGCCCCTTAAGATCGGTGTCTGTATGTATCGCTAGAGGCACTAGCAGAGTCAGAGAGAGAAAGAGAGAGAGAGAGAGAGAGATTAATGACAGGTAATGGATTTATCCTTAGTTATCGTTAGTTATCCTTTGCATAAATGGCGGTCAGGATCAAATGAAGCATTGGTTGGCCAGTTAGTCGTGTCTGTCTCTCTGTCCCTCTGTCTGTCTCTCCGTCTCTCTCTCGCTCTCTCTCTCTCCTCTCTCTTTCTCTCTCTCTCTCTCTCTCTCTCTCTCTCTCTCTCTCTCTCTCTCTCTCTCTCTCTCTCTCTCTCTCACACGATCAAACACACAACACACAGACACACACACACACGCTCGTGCATGTATATTTAGTCCTACTCGTGCCTATACATTTTCCTCAGCTTATACCCTTTAAATTACATTGTCGAGAGGTGTTTTCAGAGGCAGACCTTGGCCATGTCCTCCTACCTTGGCTCTTTCTCCCTTGGTCATATTCTCTCTCTGTGTTTGCTATATCTTGCAAAGAATCTTGAATTAAACATCTATTTATTTGTCCTCTCCACTTTATTCACACAAGTCCTTCCTCCACGATTGACTCAATCTCTGTCACGTATTATTGTCCTTCTCTTTCACCTATTTGTCCTTTGCAAAGTTATTGTGATTGCTCTCTCTCTCTCTCTCTCTCTCTCTCTCTCTCTCTCTCTTTCCCCACCAGTGAAGCCTTGACAGGGTCTGACGTACATCATCTTTCTAGTGAAGCCTTGACAGGGTCTGACGTACATCATCTTTCTCCTCTTAAGCTCGGTCAAACTTCACCTTTTATTCCTTTTGTGGATTTTTTCCACGAAGGTTATCATATGACCGAAAGCTTTTCCCAGAGATCGCTTGATAAAAGGTTTCCCTGGACCAAACGGCGTACTTATCTCTGTTCTTCTTACTATTTTGAATAACTGGGTAAGGAGTGGCCACACGGAAACAAAGGCAAATACTCAGGGAATGCGCACCACTCGCACTTATGAACTGGTAACCCGCACCACGCCTTTTTTCCCAAATCCAACAAGGAATACGTAACAGTTAAGGGCAAGTGACCTCTTAAGCCAACACAATTTATCCTCTAAGTGAAATCCTCGTGCAGAATAGACACAAGCTACCCAACGTTTAGCCTTTCTCTCCCTTAATGCGTCCTATTCGGAGAGAGCAGCGAAGACGCCAAAGGCTTTCTGACTTTACGGACAGCTGATAGCGGTAATCCGGCACGCCGTAAAGGGGGAACGCCCGCGCGGATCCACCTTATGATGGCCTTAAACCAGAACGACCAGAAAGAACAGAAAGAGAGAAAACACATTTGTGTTCTGAAGCCCCTTATGTATTTGTCACCCGGTGTGTATGTAGGTTGTACTGCTTCCAGGAGTTGATGGATCAGCATGAAGAATGGAACAGCCAAGGACATACACAGAAATATATATGTATATATTCATATACAATGAAGGTTTAAGAGCACTTTGCTGAGAGAACGATCATCAAGGACACACAACCCCCACCGAGTTTTGCAAACGGAAACTGACAGACACAAACAAAAGACGAAACATTTTAAAATTGGAGTGGACATGTCCCATTTATGTCAATGAATCCATGTGCGTACGTCATCACGTGCGGGTGGTGGTGTGTGTGTGAGTGTGTCTATTTGTGTATGTGTTTGTGTGTGTGTGTGTGTCTATGTCCATACGGTTGTTTGTGTGTGTCTGTGTCTGTGTCTGTGCATTTGTGTGTGTGTGTGTGTGTGATTTTTCATCTGTGTGTCTGTGTGAGTGTGTGTGTGTGTTTGTGTGTGTATGTCTTTGCGTTTGTGTGTGTATGTCCGTTTGTGTCTGTTCACGTGTTGCTGTGCTTGTGTCTATGTCTGTGTGTATGCGTGTATTTTTGTGTGTGTATGTGTCTGCTTGTGTGTGTGTGTGTGTGTGTGTGTGTGTGTGTGTGTGTGTGTGTGTGTGTGTGTGTGTGTGTGTGTGTGTGTGTGTGTGTGTGTAAGCTCGTCGTGCACCGAAAACTTTCATTAGGATCTTATCAGAGCTGGAGTCGTCGGCCCCGCCGGGCAACAAGATGGCCATCACCATGGGAACTGGTGGAAGCTAATTAGAAAGGCTTGATGATGAACTTTACCTGGCCATAATGACCTTGGAGAGAGGGAGAGAGGGAGAGAGGGAGAGAGAGAGAGAGAGAGGGAGAGAGAGAGAGATGGCCTTGGAGATAGAGGTTCCTTGCAAAGGGTCTTTAGAAGTTACCTTCTAAGTCACGTTTCAGATTCCCTGCAGTTAAAACCAATAGATATAGACTCTCATTTGTCCCCAGTGCCATTTCTCTACTGAACTCAGAGAGAGAGGAAATGTACAATTTTAAAATGACGATACATCCGAGAGAAAGAACCAGAGTATAGTATAGGACAACAGGAAAAATAGGCAGTTTATTTAGAAAGGCAGTTTATTAGAGAGGAAAAATTAGAGGAAATAAAAAAATGTGTAATGAAGAGACATCTGAGAGAAAGACCCAGAGAGAGCGAGCAAGAGAGAGTGAGATGGAAACAGAGCTCTGTACAATGAAGATGAGCACAGTGACACTGAAACCTGCACGGGCGCAGTGACCTTGACCTCACAAAAGGAACATTTCATAAACCACAGAGTTTCACAGGAGGAGTCGTCTCAAGGCTTGAGCGGCCTGTGGACGGTGGGCGTGGAGAGGAAACTCCCCATTAGATGAACGTGTTGATGCACTCTCCCAGGGTGCAGAGACAGAGACAGAGAAGGAGCCAGGAACTCACGGGCAACACGAGACTGGGCCGGTGAGAAGCGGTTTGACCTTGGAGAGAAATGAGAGAGGGAGAAGGAGGGGAGATCAGAGCCGAATAAAAGAAAATCAATCTGTACGCTAGGATAGGAGAGTGTGTGTGTGTGTGTGTGTGTGTGTGTGTGTGTGTGTGTGTGTGTGTGTGTGTGTGTGTGTGTGTGTGTGTGTGTGTGTGTGTGTGTGTGTGTGTGTGTGTGTGTGTGGGAGGGAAGATGGAGGGGGGATTTGATGGTTGATAGATGACAGACTTTATCAGGCTGACGAGTTGAGTTGGGGAGGGGTATGTGTGTGTGTGTGATCTGTATGTTAACGCTGTGTGTGTGAGCTGCGGTTGCAAAACTCACACATTGATTGACAGCACTGATGACCTTCTCCTGGAGGTATAAGATGGTGTGTGTGTGTGTGTGTGTTGGGGGGGGTCTCTGTATGTCTGTGTGCCTGTGTTTAGTTCTCCCGCTGTCTGCTCTGTCTCTGGAAGCCTGGTCCACCACGACCAAAGCTTCTTTGGATGCATGTCTTTGTGTGCCTCGCTGTGTGTGTCTGTTGTTGATTTGCTTCGTATCCATACCGCACCTCTAATTGCGCTACGAATGCACACAATTTGTCCTTCTGCAAACGGATAGACAAACCCAAGGCATAGTGACAGTTAAAGTGGCCCGCCAACGGAAAACTACCACAGGATAACGACGGAAAGAAAGGAGACAGGAAAGAGACAGAAAGCCATGAAGGAAGGACGTACGGACAATGGACCGCGAGACAGACCTGTCCGACATACTGCTAAGCAAAATGGCAGAGAAATTGAGATGGGAGACCGTTGTTTGTTGTTGTCACAGCTCGTAATGGGGCTTAGGGCTCTCTAGGAATGTCGGTAAAGATCTGAGAAAGATCTGAGACCCGAGCGATTTCAATAAACACATTGTTTCCTCGGGATGAGCGGAATAGCTGCGTTTTTGACAGCGATAAGATTTCACCGGATTTAACGTTGTGGCTGCGCGCAAACGGAGAGAAACAGGAGGAAAAACAAGTAAACATAGGTATCAAATATTTCACAAAACCTACTCTTCTTCGATGCCAATGCACACACAGCGAGACATGTGAGCTAACAGACAGACTGACGGACTGTAGACAGGCAGGGAGAGATGGATATGTTAGGAAGATGTTTTTCTGATTTCAAAGTTGAGACATGAAATGATGGGTACTGCTGGTTTGACTGAGACAACTCCATGATGTATTGTCAGTTGGTTGAGCAATGAGGGACGTTTCGTAGAAGGCAAGGAAGGACAGGACAACAGTCGGTCCGGCATTGAGAATTGGAAATATGCTAAGGGTAAGGCGGACACTCTTAAAGTACAATACTGTCAAGTACAGTAAAAAGTACAATATGTCAAATAGCTTAGTCACAGTGATTATGGCCTGGCACAGTGAATCTGCATCGTTAGGAGAGTAGAGTTAGGTTAGATATCACAATTTGCCCAAAATATGACTTTACTCTTAAGTCTTATGCAATTATGCTGAGGCTAGCGATATGTCAAAATGTTTTTGCTGTGCCCGATTATGCCTCAGAGCATTTAGCATGATCGTGTCCCTCAAAGAACCGGAATGGTAGCTAGTACCTCGGTCTCCACGATAAGACGTTGCGTAACGCAGTACATTTCCACACGCAAACCTGCATCAATTCCAAAAGACGAAAGCACTATATCGCTAAATGCTATTCGGCAGAAACAAGTCACGTTGACAAATTATATCGTAGAGGAGGTTTAAACGGAGCCAAGAAAGACGGTGACTATGTGGGTTAAATCACCCGGGCTGGTATTGGTCTTTTAAAACCGCTAGCTTCCTTTTTAAAACAAAACAAATCCATCTCTGTGCTCAGACCGGTTACAGACCCCCAGCGTGACTAATGCTTTCTCCTCCCTCGCATCTGCTGCGCCCGGCTGACGGTGAGTCAGTCATAGGGTCAAATCTGCCACTTGGACAGACCTGCAAACACCACTTTGCATCTTTGATTGTTTTTTTCGAGGCGGAGAGGCAGAAGGGAGGAGAAGAAGAAGAAACAAAGTGTGATCCAGGCTGAGTTGAACCACCCTCCAGACGTACCACGTAATAACAGCGGTGTCAAATACAAAACCAGGACTTTTATTCTTGCAGGATCCGTGGGTAAGGACTGGACTGGGGTGAGCCCTTGTTGTTGTTGTCGTCTGATAGCCTTTAGCCTCTCTCTCTCTCTCTGCTCCCTTTGAAATATCCACTGTGAAGACGGAAAATTGCTGAAGTTTGAGAAGTTTGTGTTTTGTTAAGTAGTGCACGGGAGAGACATGGAGAGGCTGACAGGATCCATACACCCGAAATAATAATGTCCTTCGAGGTGAATTGGATTGGATTTGAATGCAGGGAGGCCTCATGTAAGTGGAGAGGATGAGGGGGGGTTCTCTTTGTGGAGCGGGAGGAGAAGTGAGAGTCTCTCTGGGCTGTGATTTCCACCTCCATTTTCGATGTTTCTTTGCACTTTCTCCCTTTCTCACGTGTCCTCCTCTCTGGTGACAGCTACTGTTTTCTTTTTCTCTCTCTCTCTCTCTCTCAAGGCTATTAGCACTGAATATGTACACACACAGATCACACGGATGTGACCATGCTGGGACACACACACACACACACACACGCACACGCACGTACGCACACACGCGAACACACAAAGAAAGTACAACCACAAAAGCCCACAGAGCTGTTTTTTTTATTACAAGCTGCTGCAAAATCTTTCGTCCCGTTTTTTTGTCCATACAAAACTTTTATCCCTCGGTCTGGAGTCCTCCAAACTAATCTCCTCTTCTTCCCGACATCAATACTGCTCTGGAAATCTCTTTATCAACCCCCCCCCCCCCCCCCCCCCCCCCCACTCCAGTTGTCTAACCGACAGCCCAGCCTCTCTGTCTCTCTCATTTTCAGCAGCTTTGCTGTGTTGTCTCCCTCCCTCCCTCCCTCCCTCATTATTTCTCCATCTCATTGGCTCTCTTTCTTTCTCTTTATTTTCACATTTATTCATCTTCGAGTGGTCTTCGCGCTGAGTGTCTCCGGCATCACACTGCATCCTCTTAGTATTCTTCTACCGCCCTTCTCCCCCCGTTCCAGAGAGAGAGAGAGAGAGAGACAGAGACAGAGACAGAGACAGAGACAGAGAGAGAGAGAGAGAGAGAGAGAGAGAGAGAGAGAGAGAGAGAGAGAGAGAGAGAGAGAGAGAGAGAGAGATCCGGCTTTCGATGTGTTATTTACCTTGTTCAAATTTCGCCGCCTCCCCAGTTTTGTTCCATCACTATTTTCGTGTCACCATGCCATAGTCCTGGGCACTCTGTGTCCACAGCAGGCCAGGGGACATTATTATCCCTCTCCACTTCCTTCTCCATGCCTCCATCCGCTTCCACTCATTTGGTTTTTGATTGAATGCGATCGCTGAAAAATAGATAGAGCCGATCTTGGCCGGCGGAGCCAAATCAATTTCTTTACGTGGTCTCTCTGTCTCTGTCACACTCCTGGTCTGGCCACTTTTCTCTCTCTCTCTCTCTCTCTCTCTCTTAATCACGCTCTCTCTCTCTCAATCTGTCTCTCTCTCTTTCTACATTTTTATTCCTTTCTTTTTAGGTTAGAGTCGGGTCTCTCGCTGACATCTAAATCCGTTTCACTTTGAGACTCAATGGCTCTTCAGTGAGAATGGCTTTCGGGTCCAGTGAGAAGCTTTGGTAAATACCACAACAAACACATTTAACGTCACCCGCGATGGGTGTGAAAATAGCAATCAAAGCGCATTGTTCTCTTTCCATCGCTCACTCCGCTCCGCACGCATCATGAGGAACAACAAATTGTCCCCTCAATGTCACCGCGATGCCACGTATAATTTGACACCCCTTTGGTGTTTTTTTTGGCACTGGAGATGGGGAATCCTAATTAACCCAGTGGGTGCTAACGAGTGATTAGCAGCAGCTGTTTCGTCGGTGGAAACAGGGGGGAAACATCGACCAAACCTTTTTTCTACATCGGCTTGTTTTCCTGTTGGCAAACAGGGGGGCAGCGGTGACTAATTCCTCCCCCTTGAGTTTTCGCTTATTACTAAGTGAGAAATTTCATTCCGGAACCGAGCAATTTACTACAATCAAATGAAGTGATTGCAGATAATGTAGGGGAACAAACGATTTTCCCTCTTACTTTCAGCCGTAAAGTTTTTTAAATAATACATCGTATTTGTATGTAGCCACTACATTTAATTGTAATATTGATTCCTAAGAAACAATTCAAATAGTCCATTTATTCATGCATTAATTTCCAATTTAAATCAATTGACAATGGGTAGTGTCCCGGAACATGACATTTATTTCCAACAATAACAGACTTATGTGCGTGAATGCTGGGGGCGTGATGCTGACTGACTTCCCATCATACAATTAGGTGTGGATTCAGGAGAGAGTGGTCTTGTTGCTACGGTGACAGGATATTCTTTCCCTGCTGTCCAAGGTCACAAGTAGTAAATCACAGATCTGCTGTGAATCCAAGATGGGATTCGGTCCGTTTTGACCATTGCGTGTGCGTGGTTGCCTGTTTTTTATCAGTGAAGCTGCTTTTGTGTTTTTAATCTAGGAACATGGTTGATATTTTGTGGTACGAATACAGGTTGTTATGCGACACTACATACTTCACGTCTGAGCTCGTGCCCTGGTTGATATCATTTGTGTGAAGCTAAATCTTGAGTACGAGTCAGAGAGCGAGTGGATGTCAGTTGTTTAAACCGGCAGTATAAGTCGGAGAGCTAGTGGATATTAGTTGTTTAAAGCAGGAGTACAAGTCAGAGGGCTAATGGATATTGGCTGTTTAAAGCTAGTCTGAGAGTGGAAAGCAGTGGTTTGAACAGGAGAAGAGCTAACAAGTTGTTTGCATGGCTTAGAAGGAACCAAACGTCTGAGCAAATGTGGGCGAAAGTGAGGCCATACTTACATATAATAATGCATAATAACAAGACTGTATATGATATATTTCAGCTATGGAAATATCGTTCATCCCCTCCATGTCAGTCCTTGACATAGTCCTCAGCTCCACTTAATTACAGTGCCCAAGATACACGTAAACAATAAAAAAAAACAGACAAAGCTGCCTTTTCAGCTACTGCAGGATGGGTGTGAAAGAAAGCCCCATTAAGTCATTATTCACGAGATCCTGTAGTTGCATGTATTATAATTAAAGGTTTATTCTGGGAAACGTAAATAGGCCAAACATGTAGGCCATGCATGCAATTTTCGCAAATACATACTATATGTTTACTTAGTTAGTGTATATATGTGTGTGTGTGTGTGTGTGTGTGTGTGTGTGTGTGTGTGTGTGTGTGTGTGTGTGTGTGTGTGTGTGTGTGAATGCATGTTTTTGTGTATGTGTGAATGCATGTTTTTGTGTGTGTGTGTGTGTGTGTGTGTATATGTCTGTATGTGTGTGTGTGTGTGTGGGGGGGGTATTCATGTGTGTGTGTGTGTGTGTGTATGTGTGTGTGCCTGCACAGTGCAGTGTGAGAGGGAAGATTAAATTGCTCAGGATAACGGCTATCATTGGAGTTGCTCGCATTTCCCACAGGGGTGAAGCTCATTTATAACTTCTGGTAACAATGTGGGTCGCTGGAGCCTCTTCCTCTCCGACTCTATTGATTCAATCTCCGTCTGCCATCTATCTCCACCTGGCTGCCCCTCGACACCCCCGCTTTTATCCTCCTCTTCCTCTTTTTTTTTTACACCTCCAACTTTCACTCTCTCCCTCCCCTCCTCCTCTTCCTCTCTCCCTCCCCCTCCACCTCTTCCTCTCCTTCTCCCCTCCGTCTCCTCCGCTCTCTTCCTCCCCTCCAACTCTTCCTCTCTCGCTCTCTCCATCTCTTTCTTTCCCTCCTTCCTCTCCACCTCTTCACTTCTCTCCTTCCTGGTCAGTGTTAAGGAAAGGTTTCCCAACCTGGAACCATCCAGCTTCCTTCTTCCCT
>NC_082400.1:14576196-14586196 GCF_031168955.1 Gadus macrocephalus | reverse complement strand
TCACTCGATGAGTATTAATCCCAACAAAATAAGAACCCTCAGAACACCTTCTGAGCGCCGGTGTTTCATCTCCTCTCCTCCTCTCTCCTCCCATTCCTCTCTCCTCCTCCTCTCCATCTCACCTCTCCTCTCCTCAATCCCCGTCTGCTTCCCTCCTCCACTCGTTCCTCCTCTTGTCCTCACTCCTCCTCTCCTCACCCCCTTTTCACTCCACCTCACTCCTCATCAACTCCTCTCCCCTCACTTTTCATCTCCTCCTCTCCTCCTCTTCCCTCAACCTTCATCTTCTCCTCTCATGTCCCTCTTCCTCTCTACCTCTCCTTTCCTCTCGTCTCCTCTCCTCCTCTCCCCTCACCCCTCATCTCCTTCTCTCCTCCTCTCCTCCTCTCCCCTCACCCCTCATCTCCTTCTCTCCTCCTCTCCTCTCACTCTTCCTCTCCTCCTCTTCCCTCAACCTTCATCTTCTCCTCTCATGTCCCTCTTCCTCTCTACCTCTCCTTTCCTCTCCTCTCCTCCTCTCCCCGCACCCTCATCTCCTTCACCTCCTGCTCTCCCCTCACCCTTCATCTCCTCCTCTCCCCTCACCCTTCCTCTCCTTCTATCCTCTCAACCTTCCTCTCCTCTTCTCCTCCTCTCTTCCTCTCCTCCTCTTCCCTCACCCTTCACCTCCTCCTTTCCCATCACCCTTCACCTCCTCCTCTCCCTTCCTCTCCTCCTCTCCCCTCACCCTTCCTCTCCTCTACTCCTCCTCTCTTCCGCACCTCCTCTCCCCTCACCCCTCATCTCCTCCTCTGATGTCCCTCTCCTCCTCTCTCTCCCCCCCCGCCCTCCTCCCCCTCCAGGTGGACAGCATGAGGTGGAGGAGGGGGGACTCCTCTCTACCCTCGTCCGTCTGCAGCGTCCCGTGTCGGACCGGTGAGAGGAAGAAGGTGGTGAAGGGGGTTCCCTGCTGCTGGCACTGCGAACGCTGCGAGGGGTACCACTACCAGGTAGTCCCAACCCCCCCTCCATCCCCCCTAGTCCCTGTCATCCCAGGACTTCACAACCCGCTGTACCAAGTCCTCTCATTGTATTTGACCTTTAGTCCGACAGGAAGTCTCATTGTGATTGAACGCTCTTCCAGAGAGACCTCTGCAAAAGAAAAACCAGGAAAATACAAGAATCGTCCACAAACATTAACACAACATTATCACATCAACACATATTTACAAATGCAAGCATAGTTCATTCATGAAGCAAACATATAAAGATAATAATTGTATTCACCCCAAATCATCATAGCCTTTGATGGCCACATAATATAGTTGACAAATTAGCTAAATATCTTCTAATCAAATGTGACCTTTACAAATGCCTGCTCATTTATTAATATTGTGATAATGCTTTCCAGCTTATACAAGGAATCATGTCAGCATGCAGCGTTCTGTTCAAGGTATTAAAAGTATGATCAGAAGTCAGATTCCCTTGGATTTATAAATCTCTGTGGAGGAACCGAGGTGAGGACAGGGGAAGACGACATATATATATATATATAGAGATATTTTCCTCTGCATCATCCTGTTTAACCAATTAGAATTCGGCACGTCATCCTCTTTAACCAATTAGATTTAACTCTCCCACAGGCCTCTCATGCAAGGCAGCACCTGTCAACATGGGCTCCCTGAAGCTGATGCAAAGAATGGGCCAAAACAGCAGGATTAATATGTAATTGAGTGTTTACCTTGGAAGGAATAACCTGATTATAGACTGTCTCAAAGCGACGGTAGAATCATCAGAGTGCAGCACGGTACAATTCAGTTCGCTAAGTAGTGTGAGGCCCCAGAATTGCAACTTTTAGGAAACCTGTTTTTTATTCAAATCCATGTGTTTTTTTTATATAAGAAATATATAATGAAATAAAAAATAATATATGTTTTTTTGGGGGTTATTTAATTTTGTCCTTCCTGTCTTCCTTCTCCCTTTCTCTCTTTCTAATTGGCCTACTCGCGGCTTTTCTTTTCTTTCCTTTCTTTTTCTTTCGTTCTGTCCTTCCTTTGTTTAGTTAAACATTGTTAGCGCTTTTACTTTTAAGCTGAGAGTGAACAAAGATGTTATGTTTGGCCGTTTCCTGTTTTAGTTCTTCCTGTTTTATCGGGCCGAATGCGCTCAAATTTTTACTCCCTGCTGAAGGGAATTCAACTAAATTAAAACATGATAGGTTCGCCCAACCACCAGCGGCTATCTCTGACCAACAGCTTCCATTTGAACAGCAGAGAGAGTCAAACGGAAAGCATTTATGCCTGCTAAAACCCAACCATTTTTACGCTACAACGGTCAGTTTAGACCACTAAATAACTTTATACTTACTACCTTCCAGTGAGATGGTTGTTCATTTCAAAGAGTGCTCTTGAGGACCATAGCTGAGCTATAACTGGTGATTAAACACAGGCGCTGATGAGGAATTAGCAAGCTTTTCTTTTTTCTTTTTTTTCATTAAAGAGTGGTGTAAAGTGGAACAGTCATCGTGAGAAATGTGTGAGTCACGATCCCGCTTACCTTCATCGAGTCAACATCATATTTTGTTCTTTGTTCGGAAGAAAATATATCAGTTCACATAATTGTATAAGTAAGGGAAGAAATATTATAGGGTCAAAGTCAAAAGGCAATCATTCAAAATAACTCATATGAGAAGTGAGGAGTAGATTAGAAAACGTTCCATCAACACTGACAAGGCATTTGTCTTTTGACAGGGCTCAGATTAAAAGTGATAGCATTGCAACAGAACGCACAGCAATTTACAACCATCCGAATTAAAAACGATTGATGAAACGTTGTCAATACAGTTGATGAAATCCAAACAACAAATGCCACCAACAAAAATCCTCCTAAGTATGTCAATGACGATGACGTTGAATTCGATTACATCAGCAACCGTCATTGGCTGTCAACATTGAAAGAAAATATTAGCTTTTCCCTGTAAATTGCATTAGTCTCTCAATCTCTTATCATAGATATCCGTGGGAATCAAACACCTAAACGGACAAATGCTGTTCTCTACCAAGTGAGACACCACAAATTTCTTCACATGTAACATTTCCTCAAACTTTCTCACGGACACAGTGCCTCAAAGAGAGAGGCTTGTCGATTTTCTTTCAGCCTCACAGGCAATAAAACGTTCGCCTCAGGATTTCCGAGGCGCTCCTTATCCATCACGGATGTGTTCCCCACGGCCACGATACGGACCCAGCATCCCGAAAGCAGACCGAAATACTCCGGATAAAATCCCTAAAACAACATCCTCACCACTATCTCCCCTTTCTCTCCCTCCTGTGCCTCCCCCCCCCTCCCCCTCTCCCCCCCTCCAGGCCTCCGAGTTCACGTGTGAGCTGTGCCCCTACGAGATGCGTCCCGACGCCAACCGCACCGGCTGCGTGCCCATCCCCATCGTCAAGCTGGAGTGGCACTCGCCCTGGGCCGTCATCCCCGTGTTCATCTCCATGCTGGGCATCGTGGCCACCTCCTTCGTGGTGGTCACCTTCGTGCGCTACAACGACACGCCCATCGTGCGCGCCTCGGGCCGCGAGATGAGCTACGTGCTGCTGACGGGCATCTTCCTGTGCTACGCCATCACCTTCCTGATGATCGCCGCGCCCGACGTGGGCGTGTGCTCGTTCCGGAGGATCTTCCTGGGGCTGGGCATGTGCTTCAGCTACGCGGCGCTGCTCACCAAGACCAACCGCATCCACCGCATCTTCGAGCAGGGCAAGAAGTCGGTGTCGGCGCCCAGGTGGGTGGCTGCTGGGAGCTTCCTCCCTTCTAAAGGCTCAGGGTGTGTTCCAGGTGGAGGTGATGACATGGGGTGTGTTCGAAACCGCCTACTTGCTTACTGCTTACTACCTACTAAATATTTGGCTTACTTCTCGAATCCTTAAATAATGATTGAGTAATCCATTTGAGTAATCGACGTTCAGAAGACCGTCCTTACTTAACCACCTCAGATGACGTGAATCAAATGACGTGCCAATAACCTACCGACCGGGCGCCGTTAATAAACATTATAAATAAATATATAAACGTCACATTTAACGCCACAGTACACCTTCAACCTAAGGATTTGCGGTGATATGTTAAAACAATTGTTAAACAATTATTAAAAGCACTGCTGCTGCGGCTCCCCGTTTAGCGCCATTGCTTCCACTGTTCTTTTGAATAGACGCAGTGCATTCTGGGGCAGTTTAGTACGTCTAGTAAGCTAGCGATGCTTACTCAAAATCTTTCCGGAAGTAGAAGACATTCGGATACTACTCGCTTACCTAAACTCGCTTACTAAGTTCTCGCTTACTCAATTTGACGTCATAGTTAGTAGGAGTAGTAAGCAAGTACGCGGTTTCGAACACACCCTTAGTCATGGTTCCACGTCGATAAGACTCCACGGGTGCTTTCGGACCCGTTACGTCTTTGCGGACCCTCCTTGCGTCCACCGCAAGGGCCCGACGTGCACCTCCCGAAAATGTTAACGTTGCGTTGAGGTGACAAAGCAGCAAGGGCTGTGATTGGTCCGCTCACTATAACCCGACACAGAACCAAAACAGGTTCACGACTGCGTCGAAGCGTCTGCTTGGTCATTGTGTGACTTTTTCTAGCTCTAGTTGACGGTGTGTGTGTGGGTGTGTGTGTGGGTGTGTGTGTGTGCGCGTGTGTGTGTGTGGTGGGGGGAGTAGGAAAGATGGAGGGAAGGAGTGAGGGAATGAGGGGAGGGACGGAGTGAGGGAATGAGGGGAGGGAGAGAGGGAATGTTTTTCTTGTGCCTTTCAAATAACAATCAGAACTTACTGTAGTCATAAGGAATTCCACTCTCATTCCTAGTTTGCCATTTTCCAGTTGCTGTCATTGTAGCTGTTCTTATTTATAGTGTAAATCAATAACTGATTTTCTTTTATAAGTTTGGTAACAAGCGCTAAAATGTTACGGTGACACAATCGAAAGCACAAAAGTATAATGGAGATTTGCATGTCACTTAATCAACAGGGAGGGGAAAGACTCCACAAAGTGTGTGTGTGTGTGTGTGTGTGTGTGTGTGTGTGTGTGTGTGTGTGTGTGTGTGTGTGTGTGTGTGTGTGTGTGTGTGTGTGTGTGTGTGTGTGTGTGTGTGTGTGTGTGTGTGTGTGTGTGATACATGCATGTGTTCTGCCCTATCACTATCTCCTCACAAATACAAAACGGTGTGATCGGCGGTCGACATTCTACTATGGCTTTTCTCACACCATCGTTCACAGCGACACTCTCAATATCATGGGATAGGTAACAGCCTCCTTATTGAATCAGGACACCTCAGAAATCCTGAGGCAGCCATTAGAGTAGCTGTCAGTTTTTCCCTGGCAAACCATTATGTCCTTGAGAGCAACTCGTGTCAGAAGAAATTCTCAAGCTAGAAGTTTATTCTGTGCATATATTTGCTATATGTTTGGTGTTATATGCGCATTCATATTTCAGATTTTATGTATATTCTGTACTTCTGCTGTGAGACAGGAATTTCTCATCTGGGATTCATAACACAAGAATATTGTGTCTTCTTTTATCCTGGCATCTTACCGTTGCATAATCTTACAGGGTTTAATGCAAGCAGATACAATGTTCCTCATATTCTGAATTTCCCGTCTGGGATTCATAACATCGCACATCGTATCTCCTCCGATCTCAGCGTCTCACTTTAGCATTATCGCATTATCTCCTTGTGTTGTGTGTGGTTATGTGTGTTCTCCTCATGTTGTGTAGTTGTGTGTGATCTTCTCGTGTTGTGTAGTTGTGTGCGTTCTCCTCATGGTGTGTAGTTGTGTGTGATCTTCTCGTGTTGTGTAGTTGGTGTGCAGTTGTGTGTGATCTTCTTGTGTTGTGTAGTTGTGCGTGTTCTCCTCATGTCGTGTAGTTATATTCTACTCATGTTGTGTAGATGTGCGTGTTCTCATCATGTTGTGTAGTTGTAGTCTCCTCGTGTTGTGTATCGGCATCGGTAACAACTCTTCTTCTTGTTGACACCACCTCTCTCCTCCTCCACCCTCTCCCCACCACCACCTCTCCCCCCCACCCTCTCCTCCCCCACCCTCTCCCCACCACCTCTCTCCTTTCCTCCCCACCCTCTCCCCACCACCACCTCTCTCCCCCCCACCCTCTCCCCACCTCTCTCTCCCCCACCCTCTCCTCTCCACCCTCCCCCACCCTCCCCTCCCCCACCACTCTCCCCCCCGCCCACTCCTCCCCCACCTCTCTCTCCCCCACCCTCTCCTCTCCACCCTCCCCCACCCTCTCCCCACCACCACCCCTCTCCTCCCCCACCCTCTCCCCACCACCACCTCTCTCCCCCCCACCCTCTCCCCACCACCTCCTCTCTCCTCCCCCACCCTCCCCTCCCCACCCTCTCCCCACCACCACCTCTCTCCTCCCCCACCCTCTCCCCACCACCACCTCTCTCCTCCCCACCACCCCCTCCAGGTTCATCTCGCCGGCCTCCCAGCTGGCCATCACCTTCTCCCTGATCTCGGTGCAGCTCCTGGGCGTCTTCGTGTGGTTCGCCGTCGACCCTCCGCACACGGTGGTGGACTACGGCGAGCAGCGCACGCAGGACCCCGCCTCCGCCCGCGGCGTGCTCAAGTGCGACATCTCGGACCTGTCGCTCATCTGCTCGCTGGGCTACTCCATCCTGCTCATGGTCACGTGCACGGTGTACGCCATCAAGACGCGCGGCGTGCCCGAGACCTTCAACGAGGCCAAGCCCATCGGCTTCACCATGTACACCACCTGCATCGTCTGGCTGGCCTTCATCCCCATCTTCTTCGGCACGTCGCAGTCGGCCGAGCGGGTGAGTGCGGATCGGATTGTGTGTGTGTGTGTGTGTGTGTGTGTGTGGGTTGGTGTGTGTGTGGGAGAGGGTGTGTATCGGTGGGCGTGTGCATGGATGGATGGTTGGATGTGTTTCTGTCTGTGTGGATGGGTGGGTGGGTGTGTGTCTGTGTTTGTGTGTGTGAGAGGGTGTTTGTGTGGGTTAGTGTGTATGTGAGCGAGTCTATGCGTGTGTGTGGGGGAGGGTGGGGTGGGTGTGTGTTTGTGTGTGGGTGGGCGGGTGTATGAGTGTGTATGCGTATGAAAGCGTGTGTGTGTGTGTGTGTGTGTGTTTTTGTGTGTGGGTGGGCGTGTGTGTGTGTGTGTGTGTGTGTGTGTGTGTGTGTGTGTGTGTGTGTGTGTGTGTGTGTGTGTGGACGGGTGTATGAAAGCGTGTGTGTGCGCGTGTGTGTGCGTGTGTGTGTGTGTATGTGTGTGTTTGTGTGTGTGTGAGCGAGCCGTTTTGTGTGCAGGTTTGCACAGTCCCAACTGTGTGGAGTGATGAATTCTAATAATTGCAACTGGGTTTTCAATCTCATTTAATAGAGGGGTGGTACAGAGTGGGACGTTACTATTCATTACACGACGGCGAGGCTAATAGCGCTGTCCCGGAGATACACCTGGTGCAGAGGCACTCTTCACAGTGCTCTCCATGGTCTCGATCTTGGTGACTGATTGGTCTGTTGGCCTCTACCCATCCTGGATGGTACGCTCCATGGTTCTGATCATGGAGGCTGTGAGCACGGCTGACCATGCTGCTGATAATTGGGCCTAATTATGGTAATGCTCATCAAGCTGATCACTATACTGCTCTCTGCTCTCCATGGTGCTGATCCTACCCCAGTGCTCTGTCCATGGTGCTGATCCCACCTCAGTGTTCTGTCCATGGTGCTGATCCTACCTCAGTTCTCTGCTCTCCATGGTGCTGATCCTACCCCAGTGCTCTGTCCATGGTGCTGATTCTACCTCAGTGTTCTGTCCATGGTGCTGATCCTACCTCAGTGTTCTGTCCATGGTGCTGATCCTACCTCAGTGTTCTGTCCATGGTGCTGGTCCTACCTCACTGTTCTGTCCATGGTGCTGATTCTACCTCAGTGTTCTGTCCATGGTGCTGATCCTACCCCAGTGCTCTGTCCATGGTGCTGATCCTACCTCAGTGTTCTGTCCATGGTGCTGATCCTACCTCACTGTTCTGTTAATGGTGCTGATCTTAATGAGTGAACAGTATTCTGTCCATGGTGCTGATCCTACCCTACTGTGATAGTGAAAAGCTGATAGTGCTCTCCATGGTGCTTATGCATGCTAACTGATCACTGTTCTGTCAATGGTTGATGGTAGCATGGTCTGACCCCACATGTCAGGCCCTTCCTCCAGGCTCTCACGTCAGGGTTGTGTTAACAGAAGCTACCGTCAGGGTTGTGTTAACGGAGGCTACCGTCAGGGTTGTGTTAACAGAGGCTACCGTCAGGGTTGTGTTAACGGAGGCTACCGTCAGGGTTGTGTTAACAGAGGCTACCGTCAGGGTTGTGTTAACGGAGGCTACCGTCAGGGTTGTGTTAACGGAGGCTACCGTCAGGGTTGTGTTAACGGAGGCTACCGTCAGGGTTGTGTTAACAGAGGCTACCGTCAGGGTTGTGTTAACGGAGGCTACCGTCAGGGTTGTATCTGCGGTGCTGTCCGTTGAGCTGATATCTGTCACGCTGCAGTGATCTGGTGTAAACCTGTGTAATTCCTCTCCTAAGGGAGGCTTCAATATCTGTGTGTGTGTGTATGTGCCTGTGTGTGTGCCAGTGTGCCTGTGTGTCTGTGGTTGTGTGAGAGAGAGCGGTGTGTGTGTGTGTGTGTGTGTGTGTCTGCATCTATGTCTGTGTGTGTGTGTGTGTGTGTGTGTGTGTGTGTGTGTGTGTGTGTGTATGTCGGTGCGGGTACATTTGTGTTTCATCTGTTTACTTCACCTCCTGCTGGGTTCAAGAGGTTCGGCGGATCACATTTCCTGGAGAGAGAATGCGAGATGCAGGGAGACAGATCCTGAGAGCTTGAGAGTGCAACAACAACCCAAGCCTACTGTACTTAACAGCCACGCTCGCTCGAGACTTGCTTTCCTTTGCCCCAGATGCTTCTTCACTCAACTTGTTTATTCCAGTCAGACCTTTGACTTGACTCGGTGCGTTTCGACACAAAAAAAACAACCACGTTCCACTCATTCAATTTGCAGGAGAATTTCTTGACACAATTAAAAGCCAAATGGAGAAAACAATATAAAGTGCCGAGTTGATAGATGTATTTCCCCCGTTTCCGAACGTAACAAGCAATATACTGCTTGTACTCTTTCGTGGAGTACTACATGTGGCTCCCAGTTTCTTGTAGAAAAGCTGTTTTATGATTATATCCACAGATAGATTAAATTCAAAGTCGACTTCTGATTGAGGTGAAGGCAGAGAACACCCTGTTTTCAAAAGTGCATTGGAAATGCCTTTCGTGAGCTATTTTGCCTAACCCTACTTAAACTGTACCTATAAAAGTGTTTGTACCGTAACCACCTCTGCTGTTTTCGTGTGTGCGTGAGAGTGCTTGTATCTGGCTGAATGTGCGCAAGCATATATGTGTGCCTGTTTGCGTGTATGAGTGTGCGCTTTTGTTTGTGTCTTTGCCTGCGTGTGTGTGTGTGTGTGTGTGTGTGTGTGTGTGTGTGTGTGTGTGTGTGTGTGTGTGTGTGTGTGTGTGTGTGTGTGTGTGTGTGTGTGTGTGTGTGTGTTTCTCTGTGTGTGCCAAAGTGCATTTGTACTCGTGAAACGTTCATGTGGAGCTGGCCAGCACACACTCCCACTAGATCTGATCCTGTTGCCCGGGGCTGTATTATTGTTTAAGTCTCAGATAGCCATCAAGCTGAGCATGATCTATTGGAGAGGGCCCATGACTCCGCTCCTGCTAAGAGAAAACAGATAAGGCCATTTGAAGCGCTGAACATTTTCACCAAAAAACATTTCAATAAAAGGCAAACAGGGCAGAGAGGCAGAGGATAGTGAGATATCGCCTCGGATTTTGGAAGCACGCCTCAAACAAAGTATATCGGCGATATACTGTCGATAAAAGGCTGGGAGGAGTCGACAGACTCCATAAAAGAGAAAATAATTTCCTGAATCCC
>NC_082400.1:14563696-14566196 GCF_031168955.1 Gadus macrocephalus | reverse complement strand
TAGGAGCCGCTAGGACCAGCTACGAGCCGCTAGGAGCCGCTAGGAGCCGCTAGGAGCCGCTAGGACCTGCTAGGAGCAGCTATGAGCCGCTAGGACCAGCTAGGAGCCGCTAGGACCCGCTAGGAGCCGCTAGGAGCAGCTATGAGCCGCTAGGACCAGCTAGGAGCCGCTAGTCTGACATTCTCAGACCCCCCAAGGACAGGGCAGGGCCCCCCATCCGATGCCACGATGATTCTGTTCTTTCAGAACTTTTGTGATCTTTATTTAGGATGATAACTGACGTCTGTCTGTTAGTTAGATTGCTATCGTCTCACCTGACAGAGTAACCCATGGTAATATATATCAATAAATTAACAAAAATATATATTTAGATGAAAGCATAACTATAAATGATTGAAGAGTTCATTAACTAAATCTATCCATGATTCAACTGCTGACTTTGGAGTTAGTAACCATAACGATCAGTGATTCAGCAGCAACGGTCTCGGTAGCTAGTTGTTTCTCAGTAATCTAAGAGCATTCCTGTACCTTGTAGAGTACTGGTTTGACACGATAGCGTCTCATGTCCGTGACACCGAACAACGCCAGTCAGCACTGAATGCGATGCCTCCCTACAGCGCAGGAAGACGAAACAACATGGCCTCCACGTCCTCACTCTATGCTCAGGGCTACACTTCTAAATAATAGAATAACTATCCATTTAGTCTCGAGCACAGCGGGTCCACGCGGGCACGCGCGTGTGCGTGCGCGTGTGCGTGCGTGCGTGCGTGCGTGCGTACGTGCGTGCGTGCGTGCGTGCGTGCGTGCGTGCGTGCGTGCGTGCGTGCGTGCGTGTGTGTGTGTGTGTGTGTGTGTGTGTGTGTGTGTGTTTCGGTTTGTGTGTGCTCACATTATTGAGGGCTCAGGGTTAGGGGAAGAGTGCTGTTGTAAGCAGTGCAGAGAGCCCTTAGATACAGAGACCGTGATGAGCATTTCTTTATAAGCTCAACATGAGTCAACTTTATTGCCACATGTAACCAATACAATGCAATCATTATTCCCTTACTGACTCCCACAGGTGAAACACAGTAATAATAATAATAATAATAATAATAATATGAACTACAGCAGTAATAAGGCTAAGAAAGTGCTCCAGCTTAGGAGTTTGACTCCCAGCCAAAAGGCTCCGAGCTCAATCCCTAATATATGCAGCCTAACCTGTAGGCATCCTGGCATCAACATTTACATTTAGGCCATTTAGCAGAGTGCGCTTACAACAGTCCATGCACACATTCACGGTAGACTCAATAATGCAAGGCGACAGCCGGCTCGTCGGGAGCAGTTACGCTGAGGTGTCTTACTCGGGGACACCTCGACACTCGGCTAGAAGGAGCCGGGGATCGAACTAGCAACCTTCTGTTACTAGGCAACTACCTCCTGAGCTAAGCCGACCGACCCAAATACCTGTGTCATTTAAGATCAAATCTCCCCCTAAATGATCAAATATCAATAAACAATACGCAATTACATACCCAGAACGACAGAGAGGGAATAAAGAGCGTGCAGAAGTAGTGATAGCCTTGACCTGCCCTGTCTCATGTTCATCTGCCACTCAAAACGACATTTGGAGTCTGTTGTGTAGTCATGCAATTCTGTGCGCATGCGTGTATTGTGCTGCATTGTAAAACAGGCCATTGTGACAGCTGCCGCCATGTCAGGCAAGCTTGGCCAGAAGGGAGGCGACCGCCCCAACGGAGAGGTGAAGACGGAGCTCTGTGACAGCATGGAGACCAACAGTGAGTAAGAGCACACTGAGGGCTTTTCTACCTACACATATAAAAGATGCCAGGGGGGTTTCTGGGGACTTTTCTTTGGAGCACACATATAAAAAGCACTTCGCTTCACAACGGATTTTAATCACACATACTGTATGAGATACATTAGATTCACTGAGGACCTTATAAATACACCTTGAATGTGTGTCAGAGGTCTTCTCTCATTACACAAAAATAAATTAGGTCTTGTAAGGTCTTTCTAACGAGACGATAAAATGCATCAGATGCTGTGAGTAATTTTCACATAAAAAATGATGCATATAAAAAACCAACATGGTCTCACAAGAATCTGTGAAATGACTACGGTGGGACGCTTAACTCGAAATCCGTGGCCACATCACCGAAACACACCGATATCCGTGTGTGAGCCACGGAATATCATTGTCATTTACTTGCATTGGAGCAACTTCCGTGGACACAACAAGGACAATTTAAGTGTTTCTGTGAGACCACCCCGGGTTTTGAGTTAAGCCTCCGTGGTCGACTCGCTCGTTGAAACGGGGATCCGTGTGTGAGCCACGGAACATCAGCGTCATTAACTTGCATTGGAGCGAATTCCGTGGCCACATCACGGAAATCGGCGTGTTTCCGTGATGTGTCCACGGATTTCGAGTTATTCGTCCGTAGTCATTTCACGGATTCCTGTGAGACCAGGTTGTAAAAAACACATAGCGTGTGATCGGAAC
>NC_082400.1:14446827-14563596 GCF_031168955.1 Gadus macrocephalus | reverse complement strand
TTACTAATGCTGAAAGAGAAAATAACAGGTTGCCCACTTCCATGTGTGTACGTAGGGGCTCAAGAGAGAACAATGAAGGGGATACCATTTGTATCTCATTAACATAATCAAATTAGAAAAAACATCTTTTTTTTGGTCGGCGTTCAAAGCAGCACTCTTCCTTGCCATTAAATGTAATCACAATTAGGTTAAGGATTAAATGGAATTCAACTGATTTAAGATGAATGCGATGCAATGACAACACATAATTTATGAACGCAGATTATGGGATGGCAACAGTCAACCGTAGGTCAAAGCATAGACTGAAAAATGTAGGTTTTGTGGCCTCCATACTGGGGTCCTTAGAAAATGCACAATGTGGGCAATGCAATTTATTATCTTTGATGCAGAGTTTTCATTGTACAAACATATCATATTCTCATTTTGTCATTTTGAGTACAATTCTGGGGGTGACAGTGTAGACAGTTTTGGCAGTTTTACTCCTTATTATCCATATTTTTTGTCTTCATGCCCAAACACGTCTGGGATTAATACAAAAAGTCGATAAAATGTTTTTTTCCTATTTTATGAATGTATTCAGCTTTTTCCTCACCTAGCCAAATCGATTAAGTTTTTCTCATACTGTTTGGTTTTAGTCGCATCTAAGAAATTTAGCCAAAATCTCTTGAACTGAGCACACAACCAAGTATAATCTGATAGGAAATTTACTTTTGTATCGGATTTGTTCACTTTGATTTCTTCACAAAGTTTTATTCAAACAAAGTTTTTGTCGAGGATGTCGGTTGGTAATACACTTGTGAACAGTCTTTTCCTCCATATCTACAATCATGTGGTTTTGATGTAGATCCTGACTGAATAGATTTAATAAGCCAAATAGGCTAAATTCATAAATTCACACACACGCTCACACATATCCACACAACAAATGATTATTTTCATAGAGGATTGATCAGAAGATAATTTTTTTGATTAATAATTGAGTCATATGTAGTAAATGCGATCAGAAGTTACCAGAGTCCAAAGTAACTTGTGATGTCTCTATATGCTTGCTTTCTCTGACAAGCAGCCAAGACAACACTGGATGATTCCTATTATAATCATAAATTAACCAAATATTTGAATTGAACTGCAACACTATTATGCATGGTCATTAATAATGGTTATGGTTATGGTTATTTATACCTGATAAATGACAATTAATCTATTTTCAAAATGTTGACGACTGATCGATATTTATGAATGATTACAGCCATAATACATACATTCACACACACAGTATACATTATATATATATATATATATATATATATATTACACACACATTTATTTATACAGTATATACTGTATATATACACTCACACATATTTGTGTGTGTGTGTTTGTACAGTATGTGTGTGCGCTGCATGTACTTCTCGGTGTGTGTCTGTGTGTGTGTGTGTGTATTTGTGTGTGTGTGTTTGTATGTGTGTGTGTGTGTGTGTGTGTCACATGCATGCACGCGTACATGCACACGTATGCGCCTGTGATCCGAGCTGTGAAATCCCTCATTATGTCAGACAGCTGACGGGCAGGGGGCGGGCGCTGGCTGTGCTCCCTCCACCTGTCAATCTCTGATCCGCTGCTGTCAGGGTGGCCTCGCACGAGGACACCTGTTCAGTAGGGACCCGGCAGGAGGAAGAGGAGGACGATGAGGAAGAGGGGGATGACAGAGGGGGATGGGATGAGAGAGGAGTAGAAGAACAGAGAGGGGCGGAGAGGGGAACGGAAGGAGAGGGGAAGAGAGGATGAAGAGAAGGGATGCAGGTGGAAGGGGGAGGAGGGGGGGAGGTACAGGAAGAAGAGGAAGGACAATGAAGAGGAGGGGGGGAAGAAAAGCCAGGAGAAAGGAGGAGAGGCGAAAGGAGGAGGAGAGGAGGAGAACGGAAGGAGAGGGTGAGAGAGGATGAAGAGAAGATGGAGGAGGGGGATGGTGCAGGAACAAAAGTAGTAGAGGAGAACGGATGGAGGGGGGGAGAGAGAGAGAGAGAGAGAGAGAGAGAGAGAGGGAGAGGGGAGGAGATCATGACGAGGAGGAGGATGAGGAAGGAGGGGGAAGGGATGATGGGGATAGAGGGGAGAAATGAGGGGGGTGGGGAGTGAGGGGAGAAAGGTGGGGGGTGAGGAAGAGGACGAAGAACAGAGAGGAAGCCCAGTGATACCAAACAAAGAAAGGATTGGGCTCTTCGGCCCACAACAACAACAAAAACAACAACAACACAGGGGCAAACAGCAACAGGGGCCATACAAAAACAACAAGACTGTCTGAGCTCTGGGCTTTCAAAGCACAAGGAGCCAGCTTTCCAGCCGGGACTTTTAAGCAATTACCAGCGTCAGATGTGCCGTGCCAGAGGAGGCCATTACCTTAAAAACACTCAGTGGTGATATGGATCTGAGCTCTTACAGATGTCTGCCCGCCTGCCCACCACCCGGCTGACTGTTGAAGCTTCTTCTACTCGTGTTGTTGTTTGTGTTTTTCATCGTCCAATGCGTGGGCTGCTTCAGAACCTCGTGGAATCTAGCTAGTTTCTTAAAATCGTAATATCTGTGTTTCTCTGTTTAGTTAGAGAGTGAGAGTGAGAAAGAGAGACTTTTGAGAGAGAGAGAGAGAGAGAGAGAGAGAGAGAGAGAGAGAGAGAGAGAGAGAGAGAGAGAGAGAGAGAGAGAGAGAGAGAGAGAGAGAGAGAGAGAGAGAGAGAGAGAGAGAGAGAGAGAGAGAGAGAGAGAGAGAGAGAGAGCAGTAAAGCTAAGTGATTGTGCTCACCGAAACCAAACAATCTGCTAGCTTAATCCTGTAAGCGTGGCATTGATATATGAGGCGGATAATAATTTTATCCAAAACTGATTTAAAAGTATGTGAAGAGAGAATCTATTTGTTAAGAAATGTGTCAATTTTTTCGGGGTTCAAACGTCCAGCAAACATATTTGGAGAACCTTGAGCCAGTCCCCCTGAACCCCCTAAACCCCCTAAACCCCCAGCCACTCCATCGTCTGAATTTAGCCATGTCACTTTGAATAGAAGCAACTGTTTTATGATCTAAATGTAAATAGAGTAACTCACCAGTAACAAACCTATGGAGAGAGCTGTAAGGAAAATGTATTGTTTATCTGATCTCATCTCATGAGGGAGACATTAAAGACAGCCCAAAGAACCACCTCAGAGATTGCAATGTCTCTGTGAGCCCTGTTTGACCCCCAATGAATACAAGTTGTTCAGTATGTGACTGTGGTTGTCAACTGTTCACTGCTAATGATCCTTCATGATATGTGCTGTAATTAGCTAACAGAATGCATCTGGTTCTTAATTGTATGCAACCAAATAACACCTCGAATATCAAATACATTTTACCTGGAGCATACGGTTTCCTACGGTGCTTTCCTATCGGAAACCAATCAGAGTTGTTCAACCGTCAAACAGCAAATAGCAATGTTATGTATTACAATTTAATATAAGAAATCGAATCATAATTTTCACACTCTTCCATCAGCAGATGTTTATTTTTTCACGCGTTTCCGGTTGGTAACGTCTTCTTCGGGCTGTTATGTGAATGGGTGCCACGTAACATATATGTCACACATGCACGTCAATCACTTGACACGAGTTCAATGTTGATCAGAAGATATCCGAGGAACTCGCAATGATCCGGTTCTCTTGATTATGCCCCCAAAAATTGAGCAGTAAATGATCCGACTTTCACGCAGTAATATGGCAGCATTATTTACTTGCTTTATTTGTGACCCTTTACAATAACCGTACATTAATTCACCATTAAATAACGTAAGTTAATGCAGTACTATAAAGAATTAGAATCAACCTGGACCGGGGGATGCATGATGTCCTGTTCTTTGGAGAGCAGGACTGGGAGTGAAAAGACTCAAGGGAATTGCCATCAAAGAAAAAACTAAAAGTGCAATAAGAACAAGGGAGGTCAGGTGACTACTCAAAACGAAATTGCCAATTTTTTTTATATTTCTGTCCAGCAATAGGATGTTGATGTCATATAAAAAATTCACACACACCAGACAAATGATCTCCACAATTAACAAATTGGATTATATATCATTTCATCATATGTATATTTTTAGGTAGAATATGTTCTTTCTATTGTTTATGTATGTTTTTGAAAAAAACAAAAAAAAAATTTTTTTTCACAGAATATGCCAAGCCAGGCTCCATATTTCCCGCCGGTATGGAATAAGAGGGTAGAAAATAGCGTGTCGTAAGAGATAAAAGGAATAAATCACACATTATTAATATAAACCACATTATTCCAACGAGAATAAATACTAAATTCCCGGCACAGAATCCCATCTCCTGCAGCCATGGCAATGTCACAGCGTTCCTGCAGAAACAGTCGTGACCTTCTGTCTCTTCGGGCCATTACTTAAGGTCGGGCCGAGATCAATCATGGAGGTAGAGCAATTCATCGAGAACTCGGGGAGCTTACTTTATTTCCCCATCGAGCAAAGAACCTATGCGAATCAACTCATCTTTAAAGGAGTCGATGCGTGAGTAAGTGCTTCTGGTGGCGGTGCAGTTGTGCGCGGAGGTATTGTTTCTGTTTCTGTTTGTGTTCTTTTTTTTTCATCACTATGGAAAAGTGATGTGATGATGTGTGACCTTCCTCTGATATCGGTTTGTCCTTGATCAAACGGCTTCATGGCTTATCAACATTAAATTGTTGCAGGTGTTCTTAATCTTGCATATACGTTTAGAAGAGCCAAAATGGAGTGTCACTCTAAATTGTACCATTCATAGTTGTATGACACAGGCCTCTTTTCTGCTCGAGAGAAGTAAAAATGAAGGAAGGAAAATGGTGATATATCAAGAATTGTCTGCATGTAGTGTTGAGAGTGCACACTTCTGATAGGGATAGGTTGGGATTGTAGGAAACAGCCACAGAACGCCAGGAGAGGTGGTAAAGATGCTGTTTTATCCTGTTGTGGAAAGTACAACACTTTAACTCTAACAAGGGATAGTATGGACACATAGATGAAGACTTTTATCAGAATCACTCTGATCCTACCATGTGGCTACTTGGTACCCAGGCCTGATTCTTATCTCGTACATACTGGTGGCACAGAACATCGGACTACCTCTCTTCAGAAGGCTCTCTGTTTTTCTACCCTTATCTCATTCTAGTAGGTTATAGTTTTAAGGGTATAGAACAATCTTCCCAAATTCCCTGAATGGGATTCTCTCTCTCTCTCTCTCTCTCTCTCTCTCTCTCTCTCTCTCTCTCTCTCTCTCTCTCTCTCTCTCTCTCTCTCTCTCGGCCAAACGAATCACACAGTACAATTCATCCATCCATCAGGTTGTACCATAACAAGTGCCCATGTTATATGTGATAGGGTGACCGACTGTGGCCATGCATCCATGATGACATTTTCTGAATTGTCGGTCCACAGTGAATGACTGGAATTATTGACCCTCGACTGTAAAGCCTGACATTAGACACCATTAAGTGTACTGGTGACATTTCGCATGCACACGCATGCGTGTGTGTGTGTGTAATCGCTTTATCATGGGTGCTATATTCCACACACATGGACAGGACATTTAACCTTGAATGCTTCTGGTGTGTGTATGTGTGTTTCAGCTTGAATGTGCTGCATTCCCTCACTCGTGCACGCTCATCCCTGCACTGATGGCATTTCACTTTGTATGCCTTAGTGCACGTGCACACGTGTGTAATGTGTGTGTGCGTGTGCGTGCGTGCGTGTGTGTGTGCGTGTTGTGCGTGCGCATGGGTGTGTTTAGCATGTACACATGTGCCTATGTGTTGATGCATGTGTGTGTGTGTGTGTGTGTGCGTCTTTGCATCTTGCGAGCGAGAGGAAATTGTCATGTTTCATTGTGTCCTTTTGAACAACTAAGGTTGTTTCAGTGGTTTGAAGGCAGACTCGATTTTGAACATGCTGACAGCAGTGTTGGCACCGGTGTCAAGGAAAGAGTTATTGACACCGGTGAAGCTGCATCCTCTGACACTGTCGAACTAGAGGAGGCACAGTGCATTGCTTTGCATTTGATATCAGCATCTTTTATTGTTTGTTTATTCATATAAAAATATAGAATAAAATCTGGATGTGTTGGTTTTTGTTTCAGTTGTCGGATAAAAACGGACAGATTGATACATATTCTATCACACATGAATTAGAGATTATGGAGATCATTGGGATCTTGGGAGCTCGCTCCATCGTTGAGTAGTAGGCTACGTAATCCCTCCCTTAAGACATACACAAAAGCAGGTACAACCCCCTGCCATGCAATCCTTAATCCTCATGTTCTGTGGATTCTGTTTACTAGAATGTTACTGCAAATGAGCCAGCGACAAGATACCCCCAGCAACCTGGGTTCCCATTGGCTCTCTGTCGCCACAATACGCACAAACCGAGGGAGTGGAACCAAACAACCCTTGCTCTGCATGTTATTTCGGCTTGGGTTGAATTTCATCGACGTAATTGGAATTACTGCGAGTGCGAGGCAGTGTACGTACAATCTCTGCGACAATGGACTACGATCGAGATCCAAAAATGTTTCCCATTCGGTTAACGTCTGTAATAGTGCGGGTTAAAAAACGATTACAAGCGTGATGAAACCAAAACAGTTTGCCGCTGGTAATAGGTTCTGATGATTTTTTATTTTTTTATTTTTTTGGGGTAATAAATAAACCAGGATGTGTAGGCTAGGTGATTATGCAAGACAAACATCACAGGGATGCGAGAGAACGCTTCAGAACAGCCAAAATGGTCGATATATCAGTTGATGTCACATTCTATTAGTGTTGCCGGTTAATGTACTGCATTTGGACCTTGAAACCATACTTTATTAGGTCAATGGCAGCTTTTAGGATTCATCAGGGGATGGTTTTGGTTTGTTTTTGTGTATGTGTTACTGCAATTACACAACATGTGTGTTGTTGCATCTACAATTGAGCCTTAGGAATTCATCATTCTTGCCACATAGATAGATCAGCTAATATGAACATTTTAAAAGAGGAACGGAGTCTCTAGGTGAAAAATTGCTGAGGAAGTCTGGTCCCAAAATGTCTAGAGAATAGGAAAGAAAGAAAGAATTAAGGAAAGGAAGAAAGATAGAATAAAGCCTAGGAATAACATTAGTTGAGCGCTGCTTGCAGCACTCAGCTAATTATGACAGCAGGATGAAGTGGAGGGCACCAGAGAGGAGTATGTGTGTGTGTGTGTGTGTGTGTATGTGTGTTTGTTTATTAATTCACCCCAAAAAATCTCTTTCCAGATTCAATGGGCTATCCGGGCTCAGAATCACATTTACCTCTCACGTCTTTCGAAAATCCTTTGTCGGCATCCCAAGTCCAATCCCTCCTTTTGGGGTGCGATGCAATGAGTAGAAGGACCAGAGTGTTTACATATCGGCACTTTAATCTCTGAAATAAATTTTCATGTAACCTAGCAACATAATTAAAAAAAAGACATGCCCCCATATCATCCTTTACTGAACCCGACATGAAAGTTATGCTCGGCTTCCACTATGGAGATGGATCTGAAAAACTGTATTTCCGTCGGGGTCAGTAAGGCATCTATCTTTCAATGCATTTTTCAAAATCCACACAAAACACTATGCTTTCATATGATGCATTCTGCGATTAAAAAGTTTCAGCCATTTCAGGGGGGGAACGGATGGCATTAAGAAAACATACTAAATAAAACAAAAAAAAAGGAAATGTATACTTTTACAAAACCCAGCCTTTGTTGTTCAAATCGAAAGGTGAAAAGAAATTAAACGGGGAAAGATGAAGGGTTTCCTGAACGAGTAATGACAGAAAAATACAATTTCTTGCACCCACACAAACCAACACAAGGTCAAAGATAACTAATTACTTTTTTATGGGTGGTACTGTACATGTCCTCCACACAAATTCTTAAACCCACACAAGCCAACTCAAGAACAAGGTTATGAGCGCTTAAAGTGTTCAATGCAAAGAGCAGGTAGCTTTGTTTGGCATTTCACATCGCTCCACATGCCTCCACCATCTATGGCACCGCAGTGGTAGGAGAGAGGCAGCTCGGGAGGGCCGTCCCTCCAGTTGATAAAGTCCACCACCTGGTCGATGGTGGACCAGAACCAGAACCCTAACACTCTACTCTGTCTCAGACCGAGCCAGACCGGTCCAGGAACCCCAGTCACGTTGAGCCATTTTTCGACTTCGCTTTGCTCATCTTTATCCCTGATGAACAGAAGTCCGTCGTGGTTCTTCTTGCAGTAGTCGTAGGCCTCTTCCCAGGTTAGGGGGTCAGTGGGGACGAGGATTCTGGTATCTCCTTAGGTGGGAAACATAAACGGTAAGAAGGAATGTTTCCTCTTGCAACGATTTAACATGTCAAATTGCCACCTGATTTAAAATGTTGCAACTCACCTTGCATGCAAATAATATTCCTGATAGTTTCACATTTGTCTAAACCAAATTCACCATCTCCCTGAAAAGCACATTCCTTGCCATTAGGTCTGATGATAATTCCCTCCCTGAACGTGGAGCACTGTCGGTCTTCCCACTCGTAGTTATCATGCTTCAGTCCGATCCAGTAGGTCCTGTTGGCTCCTCTTCTGAGGGCCTCCTCGTTCTGGGTGTTGTTGATGCTGACCAGGTCAGTGAAATGCTTCCTGCAGTACAGGCGGGCTTCACACCAATCCTTCTTCTGTTCAATGAGCTGGTATGCAGCTACACACACACACACACACACACACACACACACACACACACACACACACACACACACACACACACACACACGATTATTGATTAAATACATCAACTTATTTAACATCTAGAAAGCAAAGCAACACAAATAACGTTACTTACTTGCATTGTAGCACATGAAATACATTGTTTCATTGCATGGATGGTTACTCCATGTATTGTTGTGAATCGCCACGCATCTTTGCTCATGGGTTACATTCCAATCTGTTGTCCAGTTCATCATTTTGTCTCCATTTGACCATCCGTTTGGATTTGTCTTTTCATGAAGACCAAGATGGACACCACAAAGGAACGTGTTTGAAACCACCATGTCTTGAATCATTTTTAAATCATAGCGATTGTGTAAAGTCACGAGATGAGAACCATTTCTGTTCGCACACTCCTTCTGTGTGTCATTCCAGGACTTGGTCACATCTGGCAGCAGCACAAACTTTCTCAGTTCAGTTGATAATGTTAAGTGGAAAACTGCAACAAATAAAAAACTAAAATTCAATCAGGGTTAGGGTTAATAGCAGTGAGGGCAACACAATGTACTTGGAGGAATGGTTCTGCTTGAGGAAACTCTCTGCCCGTTCACAGCAAACAAACCCCCAACAGGAGAGCAGAACCGTCAACAATAATTCATGTCAAGGATTATTAAAAATGTATAAAGCCCTCAGAGGTATTATAATAATGCATTTTCTGCTGTCCAGCCCTTTAAAAACATTTAAAAGATCCCTTAAATGATTGTCTGTCTAAAGGGGATTGACCTACACAGCCACACTACAGTAGGCACCCTCCATGCATTCTTCGCTGATGGCATCGAAGGTCAATCTCGACTTAAGCGTTACACTTACTTAAACACAGCAGCAGAAGCGACCACAAATGGGGGGAGTCCATGATCACGGGGACATGGAATTGTTTCAATAGAAAAACGTATCTGTGTAAGATAAAGATATCAGAGGAAACCATCGTCATTGATAAATCAAATCCATATCATCGCTGAACAACTTCCCAAAGTTCCCAAAACTCAGTTGACTATAATCAGGACACGCATGTACTGGTTACTAACAATTAATATATTCTTGCTTGAATAAGCCATGTATTTGACTGTAAGACTAAACAGCTTTGAAGACAGAACATTTGCAAAATTTTCTCTAATATATATATATTGATTTACAAGGTTTGGAAAAAACAAACTCGACATATATTTTGGTTGCTTACTTGGTCCGCAAAGGTCTGTGTTTGCTGCGGCAGATTTGCTCTTAATATATATATGCTCCCATGATAATAAACACTGCATCAGACCATAAAATAAGAAAATATTTTTACGACGCAGGTTACGATGCAGGTCATTTAGATGTACCTTGACGATGCAAATAGATGCAACCATTGCATGTTACCTGACAATCCATGTTCATTTTCACACTTTAGACATTTGGTCTAAAAGGAAAATTGTTGTTTTTCAGTTTTGTCTGTAAATTGCCTGGATGTAAAACGCTGATATTGCATTTAGAATATGAGGTGGTGTAACATTTGGCATACTAAAATTATACATAAAATAAATGAAAGTCAAATTTATGTATGGTTGACATAGTTCCATGATCCGTAATGAATATCATTACTTAACTAACTAACTTCTTAATTAACGAATAATCTTTATACATATTCTTTTTTTACTTTCTCTGTCAAGGAACCCTGACACTGAAGACTTTCAGTGGTATTATACATTATAATTTTTATTATTATAAATCTGCTCATCTTATATTAATGTGCATGTGACAATGAACACACATATACATACACCCACACAGACTGTGATGGTTGTTCCGACCCTACCACCGAGCGCATATATGTTCTCCACCAAATATGGTAAGGTCACCTGGATCTTAACATGCGTTCTCCAGCAAACACACACACAGAGAGAGAGAGAGAGAGAGAGAGAGAGAGAGAGAGAGAGAGAGAGAGAGAGAGAGAGAGAGAGACAGAGAGAGAGACAGAGAGAGAGACAGACAGACAGACAGACAGACAGACAGACAGACAGACAGACAGACAGACAGACAGACAGACAGACAGACAGACAGACAGACAGACAGACAGACAGACAGACAGACAGACAGACAGACAGACAGACAGACGTGTGTGTGAGAGAGAGAGAGAGAGAGAGAGAGAGAGAGAGAGACGTGTGTGTGAGAGAGAGACGTGTGTGTGTGAGAGAGGTGTGTGTGAGAGAGGTGTGTGTGTGAGAGAGGTGTGTGTGTGAGAGAGGTGTGTGTGTGTGAGAGAGGTGTGTGTGTGTGTGTGTGTGTGAGAGAGGTGTGTGTGTGAGAGAGGTGTGTCATAATTCAAATATTAAACAAACAAGCACATTTTCAGTGTAAACATAAAACATTCTTATCCTACCCTTATCTTATGTTATATTTCCATACGCGTCACCTGCGCAACACAAACGCCAGCTCAAGAAGTTATTTGCATGTTTGCTGTGCTGCTGGCTTCATGTAGATATAAAAGTAGGCAGGGCCTAGTCAGTAGTTACATCTCTCTATCTGTCTCTGTCTGTGTGTCCATCCATCTCCCTGCCTCTCTGTCCGTCTGTCTGTCTCTCTGTAACACATTGCGGCGACATCCTGAGCTCCACGGTCAAGTTTGGTTTATTGCCCTCCAGACAAACTATTAACGAACGGTATCCTGGTATTAATATCCATTCATATTCTTTTAAGATGTTTTTTTAAACTTACTTTATTAATTATATTTAGAACTCCAGCTCCCTTACCACCTTAATGAAATAACCTGTAATTCATTCATCGCATTGTAAAAATCGATGAAATTGGAACCCTTAATGGCATACATTTCTGCCTGTATTGATTTCAAATTACACTTTCCATTTAGGAATAGGAACTTTAAAGAAAACCTGATGGACAATGGACTTTTGTAAATCAAGTATTCCATTGATGAAACAGAACTATAAACCACTTATTTTTTTTTCCCCTCATATTTAGACTCCCCTGTGTGGACTTCCTTAGCGTTTCTGAAACGATCAAATTAATGTTATTTTATTTAGAATTAATGAACATTATTTGTAACATGTGTTGTTTTTCCCTCCAATACCCCATTATCAACGGCTATGACTACAGTTGTACCACAGGGTTTCGAGTCAGCCGCATGCCCTCTGTGTAATCTCTGACACAGCTCCATGGATCCCGTCGAACAGTCAAAAACATTTGTCTTAACATTTTTCCTGGACCTCGATGAAATAAGTCAGGAGGTCAAGGAAAGTTGGAAAGGGAAATTCTTAAGGACTTTGGGAAAAAAAAGACTACACAAGAAGCACAAGAGAATCCCACTGCACTTAGGCTACGCAATTATGAAATTGCGGATGTTATGGAAAAAGGTCTGACACGGCTGTGTCATGATAGTTATGCCACAGCTGTGTCGACTGGCTTTGACATGCGAGGCGTGCGAAACGATGACGTTAAATGCCACATTCTTAATGTTTTAACATATGACTGATGCACTCAGGGAAAGCAGTGTATGTGTGCTTTTGTTTGTGCGACTGCAGTGTAGTAACGGTGGTGCTTGTCGTGCTCAGAGAGGCTACGTTCAACTCGTCCTCATTAAAGAAAGGGGATTGAATGTTTATTTGCATACATCTCAAAACTGTAACCGGACCCAAAACCATGCGCTGGATCGAGGGTAACCCTGTCAACCTGCCGTTAAGCAGTACATTTAACAGAACGGTTTTAAACCTAAGCACGCAGATAGGCGTTACATTCACTTGCAGCCGAGTGAACTACGACTCGAGGAGGCTCACTTCCTGATCCTCCTATCAAAAGAACAAGCGTTGCCTGTCCTGTCGTGGAGTCCAGAGATTGTGTGTTCAGTTAAGAGACTGGCTTGTGTGAGGGGGCGGCTCCGATGTGAAGTGTACAATGTTTTCTCCGTTCCCAGCTCCCAAAGTTAAAAAAAACAAAGAGGTGAACATTGAATAAAATATTTCCCTGCTGCTTTTAATTATGCCCTTCATCCAAATTGTATCTGGAAACTGTGGCTAAACAAATACTTAAATATAAAACGATATCAGATTATGCAATACAAGCATTGTTTTTATATTCTATTTAGGGTGTTAAGCAGACTGAAGCGACTTACAACCATTCATGCACGCATTCACACACCGACAGCGGTGTCAACCCCACAAGGAGACCGCCAGCTCGTCAGGAGCAGTTAGGGTGAGGGGTCTTGCTCAGGGACAACTTGTGTCTTTTTTTTTTTTCAATTTAACATCGTCACAAGAAGATAAGGTCATTTTTTTGTCCATGTCCTCAATGCAAAGAGCAGGTAGCTTGGTTTGGCAGTTCACATCCCTCCACCTGCCTCCGGCCTCGATGGCACCACAGTGGTAGGAGAGAGGCAGCTCGGGTGCTGTGTTATTCTTCCAGTTGGTAACGTTCACCACCTGGTCGATGGTGGACCAGAACCAGAACCCAAACGCTCTACTCTGTCTCAGACCGAGCCAGACCGGTCCAGGAACCCCAGTCACGTTGAGCCATTTTTTGACTTCGCTTTGCTCATCTTGATCCCTGATGAACAGAAGTCCGTCGTGGTTCTCCTTGCAGTAGTCGTAGGCCTCTTCCCAGGTTAGGGGGTCAGTGGGGACGGTGATTCTGGTATCTCCTTAGGTGGGAAACATAAACGGTAAGAAGGAATGTTTCCTCTTGCAATAATTTAGCACATCAGATGGCCACATGATTTAAAATGTTGCAACTCACCTTGCATGCATATAATATTCTTTCTATTACCACAACTGCCTAAAAGAAATCCGAACTGTAATCCCAGAGAAGCACATTCCTTGCTTTTCATTTTGGGGGGAATTCCCTCCCTGAATGTGGAGCACTGTCCGTCTTCCCACTCGTAGTTATCATGCTTCAGTCCGATCCAGAAGGCCCTGTTGGCTCCTCTTCTGAGGGCCTTCTCATTCTGTGTGTTGGTGTTGATGCTGACCAGGTCAGTGAAATGCTTCCTGCAGAACAGGCGGGCTTCACACCAATCTTTCTCCTGTTCAATGAGCTGGTATTCAGCTACAACCCCCCCCCAAACACACACACACACACACACACACACACACACACACACACACACACACACACACACACACACACACACACACACACACACACACACACACACACACACACATGATTATTGATTAAATACATAAACTTATTTAACATCTAGAAAGCAAAGCAACACAAATAACGTTACTTACTTGCATTGTAGCACATGAAATACATTGTTTCATTGCATGGATGGTTACTCCATCTTTTGTTGTGAATCGCCACGCATCTTTGCTCATGGGCTACATTCCCATCTGTTGTCCAGTTCGTCATTTTTTCTCCATTTGACCATTCGCTTGAATTTGACTTTTCATGAAGACCAAGATGGACACCAAGAAGGAACGTGTTTGAAACCACCATGTCTTGAATCATTTTTAAATCATAACGATTGTGTAAAGTCACGAGATGAGAATTATATTCCTTCTCACACTCCTTTAGTGTTTCATCCCAATTCTTTTTCACATAGTTTGGCCTTGACACAAACTTTCTCAGTTCAGTTGATACTGTTAAGTGGAAAACTGCAAAAAAAGAAAAAACAAAACTAAATGGCCTGGATGTAGGCTTCATATTTAGAATATGAAGTGGTGTAACATTTGGCATACTAACATTAAATTATACATACAATAAATAAAAGTCTAATTTATGTATGGTTGACATAGTTCCATGATCCATACTGAATATCATTACTTAACTAACTCACTTCTTAATTAACGAATAATCTTTATACATATTCTTTTTTTACTTTCTCTGTCAAGGTACCCTGACACTGAAGACTTTCACTGGTATTATACATTATCATTATAAATCTGCTCATCTTATATTAATGTGCATATGACAATAAACACACATATACATACACCCACACATACTGTGATGGTTGTTCCGCACATATATATTCCCCACCAAATATGGTAAGGTCACCTGAATCTTGACATTACCATGTCAAGATTCAGGTGAATCGGCAACAACAATTAACGTCAAGGATTATTAACAACTTCTAAAGCCCTTGAAGTTATTACATGTAATTTCTGCAGCTAGGCGTCGCTTGACCAAAACAATTACAAAATACACACGTTGGCGACGTTTCCTTTGTTTGTTTTTGAACTTGGAAAGATATTGGTGATTGAACAGATATTCACGCTCTGATTTACAGACTTTGCCAAGATTAAAAGCCACTATAGGAGCGGGGTAGACGTCGCGCAATCCAAAGAACAAAGTAAAGCAATCCGATTAGAAGTTCAATCAAAAATGCTTTATTAAATAAAGCTTCAAACAAAAATGATTTGTCTCGATAACTATACTTATTCGCGAACATTAGCGGTCAAAACACTGTCCCGCTTCCTCTCGTTTGTGTCACATTCCCGCAGGTGAATTAAATCCCTTTATTAGCTGAATGACTGCAATAATAGAACTGACCTACAGGGGAAGCCAGACAGAATACAAACTCAAATTAACCATAGGTGTATAAATTATTAGTGTTTCCATTCTATTATTGCCATACTTCCGTTATGGCTCCAACAGTGGGTGTAACCCACATAGACAGTTTATAATACTGGTTGAACTGACTTAACATAGACTTCTTATAATACTGGTTAAACTGACTTAACATAGACTTTTATAATACTGGTTAAAGTGACTTGTTCGTAACACTGGTTGAACTGACTTAACATAGACTATACTATAGGTTAAAAATGACTTTACACGGACTGTATATAACACAGTTTAAACTGACTTCACATATGTGTGCATTAGTGGAAACTACTGCATCCCTTTCCCGGACACGGAGATCAGAATTGACCGCTGACCAGACGGAGATCCACACACACCGTGGCTCATCTCTAAGTGTCCTAGAAGCTTAACCCTCTCTCAGACGCAGACATCAAAATCATCCACTGGCCTCACTTAAATGAACTGACGAAACTAAACGTAACATGAATATGACTTTAGTACAGTAACTCTCCGTGTCACATTAGGTCGATCTCCATCGGCAATAGTGATAGACAGCAAGTCCACGTTGATTCACGACGTCATCAAACTACGTCTTTTGTTAATGTTTGGATTGATAGACCATGGCTGCAGAGATTAAAAATATCTTTAAAATACCCAGTTCTTCAAAAGGGGGATCTCAAGAACAAGAATTTTTCTTCAAAATAAGAGTCCAACAAAAGTCAAGAGCCCCAGTGAATCATTTGAGGGGTAGAATTAGTGTAGGGCTAGAATACAGTTATGCGTTAGAAGATTACTAATCAAAGTAATTATGTTTTAAGGGTTTTGTTTTACAAATAATGACAGAGTGTGATGCCCTCTGTTCCGCCAGAGGTCATGGACTATCGCGAATATATTGGTTAGCTTGATGGGTTAATGGGATAACGTTTTAATAATCCTTGAATAACCTTCACTTTCAAAGCAACAATTCATAATATTAAATTAACTTTAACTAAATAAACATTGGCAATGGTTCCTCTTTGGAATTTCATCCATATTCAAAAATGAATCTAAATCTAGACATCCCAATCATTGGACTTACTTGGACTCAACAGCAGAAGCCAAAACAAAGAAGAGGGGCCCATGTTCCCAGGAAGATTCAATGTTTTGGTAGAAAATTGCTGTAATAGAGAAGAGAAATAGAAGAAACCTTCTTTGTTGGTAAATAGTATCTACAGCAATCAGCAGAACAATTGATTCGTCCCCCAAAAAATGTGTTGAGTATAATCCGGACACATGCATTATCTTTTATAACATTCAACATATCAGAACATTTCAGGACTTTTCAACCTGGAGCATGTTTTCTGCTTATTTTGTACAAGGGACTAATGCTGACAGCAATTTTTGAAAATGCCCCAGTATTGAGCGAGAATGCTGCTGCCGTAATTCTAAGATAAATAGGTGAATAGGCAAGAAAAAAATAGGTATATATTAGGTATGTTTACTTACCTGATATCAAAAGGTTTGTGTTCTCTGCAGCAGAAATGCTCAGAATATATACATGCTTCCATGCTAATGAAAATGTGTATTAGAACATGTAAATATATGAAAATAGCTTGAAACATTTGCAAAATATTATCAACTCGATCAAGTGCCACGGAAAGGCCTAAACAAATAAGGTATTATGAATGTGCCTTGACAACACAGGTAGAAACAAATTGACCATCCATGTTCCTTTCAATTTATTATGGTTAAAAATTGTGTTTGGTTTGGCTGACCATCATAATTAAACAAAACATTTGTTTTCTCTTTTTTTGCTTTGTGGTTTGCACTTTTGAGGAAGCACAAACACACACAGTTGTGAGTTTTAAACATCATCAACACACTTTCTTGTTATTCTCTTTGGTTGAATCTCAATCCTTTGCTCGCTTCAAAATCTCAGCCCTAACCCTCGCTGTTGCGCGTTCACGCGCCGTGGAGCCATGTCCCAATACCAGTTTAAAGGTGGCTTAAGGGGTAGGGGGAGGGCTAACATCCCCTCAAAATTGAGATTTTCGATGGGCACCCTCAAAGCGCTTCAGTTCTGACTTACTCCCACAATACCTTGCGAGAAAACGGAAAATCAAGAAATATCCTAGACAAGATGGAGGACGAAAAGATGCGACAGGATTGGAAAAACACAAATGTAAGTATTTTCTCTGTAATTAACTAGTAATTATTTTATTAATTATACTCTGCAGCCCGGCCGCGGGCTTCGAAGCCCGGCAGCGGACTCTCGGAAGTCCCCGGCCGACTTTCGCGGAAGATCGCGAAAGTCCCCGGCCGACTTTCGCAGGCCGCCCGACCACGGTTCTCGGCCGGGATGCATGCCCGATAACGGGCTCTGCAGCCCGGCCTGCAGACCGGGCTGGATGTCGTATGATATCCAGATCTTCCATGTTCTCGTGACTCCAGGTTAAAAATAAACTTTACTATACTAATATATTAGATAAGATTAGATTAGATTAGATTAGATTAAATTAGATTAGTCTTTATTGATCCTTTTGGGATGACTCCCTCAAGGAAATTGATTGTCCAGTAGTTTACAGAAAGAAACACAACACAATATTAAATTATATACAATATAAGATAAACAATACACTCTAAGATAACAATAAAAAGTAAAATAAAAAGTAAACAGTAAACAATAATTATAATATAAGATAAGATAAACAATAAACTCTTAACTAACTAACTATAAAAAGTAAACAAAAAACAGTAAACAGTAAACAATAAACTCTTAGCTAATATAGAAAGTAATATTAGTAACATTATTAGTTATTAATTATTAATATTATATAAGTAATATTATATATACTAATATATATATATTATATTAGTAATATTCTCTAAGTATTATTATACTAATATATTATATTAGTAATATTACATGGTTAATCAATGTATTTTTTGGCAGTACTATATTGTGTACATAGCTATCACATATTGTACGTAACATATGGCCATATCACCCAGTTCTGGCATATAATTCCTAATTCCTTTTTATTCGTTTTCTTTCAGGACATCGTTGAGTCCACTGCCACCAGCTCCCACCTCTCCCTCATGCTCCTCCACCCCAGGCACCTCTTCCACCACCCCAGGCACCTCTTCCAAGAGGAGAGTGCCAGGGGGCAGGCGAGGCATGAGGAGAGCGAGGCAAAGTTGGCGGAATGGTGGAGAAGATGTGATTCTCCACCATTCTCTCAAAAGATGAGAGAGTGTGTGTGTGTATTTTTAGGTGTGCGTTTGTGTGTATTTTTAGATGTGTGGTTCAGTGTTTCTTATTTAAATAAAGTGTTTCTTCTAAAGTGTTCTTGTTCTTAACCGATTATTATCTAAGGGTGCATTCACACTAGGCCTTCTGGCCGTGGCCGTGGCTGTTTTAGCACCTAACCGTGCTCAAATCTGCCAGTGTGAGTGTGGCCAGTCTCGCCAGGCCGTGCCAATTACAAAATATAAATACCATTTCAGGTTAAACATCTTTACAATGGGTCTTGCTCGTTGCCCGAGACAATGGCAGCCAGTCTGTCTCTTGTAACATTACCAGGGGTCTGGTTATCTGCTAGGGGGCACAGGGAGGCCATGATGACGTCACAGGGTAGGGTTGTCCCATTTGGTAAAAATCGGTTAGGGTAGCAATGAGGGGTAGCAATGAGCATGAGCAATGAGGGTTAGGGTTGAGATGTAGGGTTGAGACAGTGAGCAAAGAAACGGGATTGGGCCTTTGTCTCTCTGCATGGTGCCTCCAACATCAATGTTACCAAAGACGTCTGATCTACTCTGTATCTGTTCTATTTTCTCTGACTGGACCTTGTATTCACTCAGCTTTCTCCTTTAATCATTTAACTGTCTTAAACTAAAAATTCCATTTCATTTGGAGGAAATTCAAATGTTTCCGATCATATAGACAGAAACATCAAAAATATTGATTGGTCAACTTATACTTTCTGGACCATTTATCTAAAATCTATCTACTTGTATTTATTCTAAAAGTTATTTAAAATTAAAATATATGTTATTAAATTGTATCATTGAAAGAAAGAAATAAAACAGTGGCAAGCTATTTTCTAAATGTATTAGTTAATGCTGATGTGATTTACTTGGATGCAACTTCATCAGTACCAAAGAAAAATGGATTCTGGATATCATTCTGCGTTACGCTTTACATAAGTGCAGGCTCATGCCCTCACCATTGTATTTTACATGAACCCCCAGGATGCCCTCTCTATACCAGAGGAGGAAAATACACCTGTTGCTATTCATTGTCATGGCATTGTTAGGAAAACAACCTACTCACATCTCAGGCCTCTTATCCTATCATACCAGCAACTACCACACTAGATATACTAATATGGTTATTTTCTTAGTGCTCTCCAGGGTGAATTAAGATCTTGCTAAAGCTGCTTTCTCTTTTCTTGTGCCTCGGATATGGAATCAGCTGCAAACCATCCCTATGTTAGAAGTTCTCTCTCCTTCAAACACTTTTAAAGGTATTTTACAAACTGCCCTGAAGGAACAATGTTGCTGCTTTGTATCACCTTGTCTTGAGGTGGTCTATGTGACGGATATGGATGCTGTAGCCGGTATGCTTCACTCCCTCTACGTCCTTCCCATGTGTCGCTTTCATGTTGTGTTTTCAGTCCTATCTGAATGGTATGTGCAGTGTTGTGCCAGAATGCGTCCATTGAAAGATAGTTCATGAACTCGTTCATATTTTGGGCGAACGTGAACTGAACGTACTGTATTACTGCCTGATGAACGTCACTGTGAACTCGTTCATTCTGGTGTATGTGAACGGCACGCTCACTCGGTTTAACTTCGTTCAATTGGGGGGTTATTTGTTTATCAACAAGGCGGATGCGCGCGCAGAACGCCGTGTTGCTTGACCGGTTGCCATGGTTATCTCTGTGCGGTTCATTTAATAATAATAATACATTTAATTTAGAGGCGCCTTTCAAGACACAAGGTCAGTTTGCAGTTGCAGTGTTATCAACTTACTGTTTCATTAAAGTGTAATCAGAAAACGCGGTTATATGCTATATAGCCTATATTATCTGTCGTATAAAGGCTGGGACGAATTTCAAATTATAAATATGTACACTTTATGTTGAAAGTATAGACCGTCACAATTCCCGTTTAAACGAATGGCGCAGTGATTATTCTTCAAAACGAGAGCTGTTAAATTGTGAAAAATGAATTAAACTGTAATCAGACAACGCGGTTATATGGTATAGACCCTAGAGTATCTGTGGTTTAAAGGCTGAGGTGAATTTCGAAAAACATGTACTATCAGAGGACTATAATACCTCCTAGAATCATTGCTCGTTGGCCGGAAACGGAGAGGGGGGCTGTTTATGTTTGGTTGTAGTCTTTTCGCTTGGTTCTCCGTCTTAACAGTAGGGCGTAAAACACCCCCTCTTTCCGTTTCCGGTCAACGAGCAATGAGTCTTCCAACAGAAATCAATGGGATTCACAAAATGCTAAAATATGCAATAAAACACGATAGAAACTGCATTTCGCTACAATCGTTCCACTCTATTTCATCCTAGACAAACCAGAAAGGGGGCTCAATGTTCAAAATTCCTACCTATATCCAACATATTAGATAACGTCTTTCAGATTTTATATATGTATTTATAAGTATTCTCTGAAGAAGTGGCTCGTCAATGGGATCTTCAATGCAAGTGACTATGCCAAAATAAAGATCATTCCCATACCATAAATTTAAAGTAAATGGTTACTGTGGTTAAAATGGTTAAAGTAAATGGTTACTGTTGTCCTAAATATTTGTACAACAGTAACCATTGCATTAATCTAAATAAATAACCAATAAATAACAAAGACAAAAAACAAACTGGAAAATTTTAAGTAAACATACATGACCTGGCTGAAATGTTCAGCATACCCATAAAACATTCTTATGGTAAATGTATCTTAGGTTATATTTCCATCCATGTCACACATTCTCTCTCATTTTACTTTGACATACTGAGTGGAGCGGTTGGAAGGACAAAGGGGCCACCTAAGATAAGAAACGTTTAACACTTAGAGTCTCTCTCTCTCTCTCTCTCTCTCTCTCTCTCTCTCTCTCTCTCTCTCTCTCTCTCTCTCTCTCTCTCTCTCTCTCTCTCTCTCTCTCTCTCTCTCTCTCTCTCTCTCTCTCTCTCTCTCTCTCTCTCTCTCTCGTTATTCACAATGAGTTGACACGTGGGTGTAAGTGCGTACAAAAAAAAAGGTTTTTTTTGTTTTGCGTCTGATGAATCTGTCTTTATTGTGCAGTGCATCTCTAGCTCAGCCAATCGACAATGATCTATGAATGTGTGTATGCATGAATGCATCTGATGCATTCATGTTGACTGGCAGCCAAACTGGTGTGCATCACAAATGGGACAATGAGGTACATGTGATGGATTTAAACTGTTGCGCAAGAAGGGACTGTGTATAAAGAAAGTAATATGGGAAAAGTTATGTTTCTTAATGTTGGCACACATTGTGAGGCAACACCCCAGAGAGAGAGAGGGACAGAGGATTTCACGATATGGATTCAAACAAAAATTCATGTGTAGCAGTATTCAACCAAATTTGCATTTTGGTTGACGTAACAACTCACAATGATGACATTCGAGAGAAAACTAACATGACAAACGAAAGGAGCAAATCTTTGATCTTTTCCACATTATTTTTTAAATCCCCGCAATGTTTAGTGTACAGAGAGTAAGCTGTGTACAGTGTATAAAATATAACTCATTCTCTACATTCCATTTAGTTTCCGGTCTTTCCGAGTTGTCCCCCGACGTAACATAACTTGACTAGAGCTTAATATAATGACACAAAGTGGAGTTGATGCCTGGAAATGTTCAGACTGTCAAACTCTGTTGTTTTTTGGGATACATTGAAAGAAAAATACGAACCCAATCTAATCTTGTCCCTTGCTACCAAATTAGCGGTTGAAACGGAAAACAATAATGTGGCCTGTTCCAGTGTTTCAGAAGGCTACCCTCTGGCCAGACAAACTGCCAAAGCAAAGATTTTTAAATGTCACAGCGAAAGAAGTTGAAAAAGACAATTAGTGGTGACATTTGATTGAGTGTGTGGGGCATTGAGAACTGCGCGCACGCACACACACACACGCACACGCACACACACACACACACCCCCATCAACAACCCATACGCATAGACACACACACACACACACGCACACGCACACACACACACACACACACACACACACACACAAATACCCACACCCATCATCAAACACACACACACACACACACACACACACACACAACCACCCCCATCAACAAACCCATACGCATAGACACACACACACACACACACACACAAATACCCACTCCCATCAACAAACCCACACACACACACACACACAAACAAGATTTCAATTCCCCAATAACAAAAGGCCGCTAGTTCACTGCATTTCAGGAACCACCTGCCCCACCGACTTCACACGCACACTCCGAGCAGCACACTTGGCGCCCAACATTGTCGTCTTATTTGTGATAAGTCTTCAAAACACACAGATCTCAGCTGGCAAATATGTATTCAGGCGTTTTGCTCCCAAATCCTCGAAGACAGCTCCACAGCTGCGTGACCTCCCAGCGGACTGCCTCCGCTCCGTGTGCACCGCCAGGCTCTGGGACTGTGTGTGTGTCCGCCGTGTGAACGCGTACTTTAGTACAGCTCTGTAGGATTTCACTCGTGGAGTTACAGGGGTATGTTTATTTATGAGAGACTCCTCCCATCTCCTTCTCTAAGTTTACTGTGATAAAACTTTACAACTTTCAGAACCTAACATTTGTTTGAAAAAGGGATTTACCCGCCTATTTCCCCCATCGACTACCCTGGAAATCCAGAGCCACATCTAGAAAGCGGACTCGCTATTCAAATTGTGCTCTCGCAAGAACTCTGAATTTCCAGGGTTTCTATTGACCACATTTAGACCCAGAAAGGAAACACCCCTGTGTTGAATGTTGTTGAGGTTCCTTCAGCTCTTTTTCTCTACATTAAAACCTTTTGAGGCCCGCGGGATGATATTTTGTGGCCCCCTACTTCACATCAAAGTTTAGTGTTAGTGCGGCCCTGCTCGTTGTTGTCAAACTGACATTTTTCCTGAGTCGTTGTGTGTGCAGCGCTTCCCGAGTATTTCCATTGGAAAACTGGGAAGAGTTTAGAAAACCAGGTCAGGTTGGGCCATGCATCCCAGCCTGACCCAGAGTCTACTTCCAGCAGTCCCCAGGTAAGTTGAGTTTGAGACCCCTGTTCTAAACAAAGGTGATATGTTCTGTGGGGAAGAGGAACCAGTTCATGTTTAAGTTAGAAAACCTTGGCTTAACCCTGACAAATTTGCATATCTGTTCTTTGCCACTGAAGGCCAAACGTCAACCACAGCGTGTCCAGACTGAGCTGAATGATGAGCCCAGGAGTGGCACAGAGGGCAAGGGGCCAACAACACTGTCACTTTGTAGAACGGGGACAAATATTGAATCTGATAATCAGTCCATTAACTAGGACAGAAAAAGGCTGCATTTGGCAGTGTAACGGTGCGTTCACACCAAATTACACATTTGTCGCCCGTTTGTGTTGTCGCCCAATTTTTGTCGTGCGACAAATCATAAACTGTCGCTGTGCAAGTTTTGTCAGGCGAATTTGCTGCGGTTCACCCCAGACTGCACTGCAGGGAACGGTTGGCCGGTTGAACGCTGATTGGCTGTTACGTTACATATGTCACTCAGTGGCCAGGCTGTTGAACGCTGATTGGCTGTCATCACCCGAATGTCGCGGCATGTCGTGAAATATTTCAGCTCGAGCGAATTTGTCGCGCTGCAAATCCTCTTGAACGCGCACGCCCTTGCAGGGCGAAAGTGTCGCGCGACAAATCAAAACTTGTCGTCGGTTTTCTCTATGCGAATAATTCGCCCGGTTCGCATCTCTACGTTCACGTTTGGTGTGAACGCACCTTAAAGAGAACTGTTTACTGTTAGGATTTGAACAAATTACATTTTAACAACTGCCAGATTAAGTTATGGTCGCAGTCGGGAGGCCAATGGACTTTTGGACACGCCCCTGCAAGGTAGTGATTCTTTTAATTGAAAGTTGACCTGATAAGGCCTGTCCTCAATGCCTTCTATTCTCGCCTTGTTTGATAAAAAAATGGTAACCTTTAGATTAACAACTTGGATGAGCTGGCGAGATTACGGCTGCAGGTTATTGTCCAAAGTGGTGAAAAATAAATCATTTTTGGAAAAACATGACCATCGAGGAGCTAGGCACCTTCAGATTAGGAAGCAAGATTTGTCAGACTCTGCACTGGTCACGTGTGACCGAGAATGAGGTATATGGGAATGAATACATTCACTATCATTATCTTACAACCCAGTATGCCATAAATCCATTGTCTTGAGACCTTTACTCGATGTGTTCACTATACAAAATATAGCACATGAAATGGGGAAATAGCATTGCTTTATAAAATAATAATGCCTGTCAAATTCTTGCCAAATTTGTCAAGCGCTTGACAAAATAATAATATACTGCAGAATTGAGTCATTAATCCTCCTGAAGTTAACATGTTACTTATTCAATATTCAGGGAAAATAAACTAATTCTGAATTTCACATGTCATATTAGCTTAAAAAAATAATTTCTTCTGTGGGTTCATTTTCCTAATTAAGATACAGCAAAGCTTTTTCTCTTATCTCTCATTTTTCTTTCTGATACTGGTGCTGAAAAGACTGGCTGTGGTTACTTTGAGTGAGTCTAAAGTGAGTCTCGATCAAGCGCACGTTGAAAATGAAAATACAAGGAAGACTTTATTAATATTGACTTCACTGTAATGAAGAGGAGGGATCTCAGTGTGTCTTATGCAGCGAGCTGCTCGTTAATGAGAACTTAGAAATGAAAAGATTGGACACACATCTCCAAACGAAGCATTTTCAGTTTCAGGGCAAGTCAAAACAATTGTTCTTGTGAGACTTTCAGAGACATTGCCTGACAGCGGAAAAATAAGTCAGCCATTGGTTTGTTTGTGTGGTATTCAAATAGTATTTTTTTGTGTCTGTTTGATGGTGACGAGTGTTGCTAGCTGAGGGTATTGAATACCGCTTCTATGTTGTCATTTTTCAGTGCATGTTCATGTTGAAAGTTTGTAATCATCACACAATATACGCAGTATAGCATTAGGTTATGCTTTTTTACAAAATAATTTACACGTTTACACGTTGTAGCAATGCTACATTTATTTAGGGCTTGTTTTATTGTTTACAATGGTCTGGCCCCTCGATGACGGGACATCACACAACAGGCAGTGGGTTAAAGTCACAGAATGTCGCGCTCTTCAAAGATTTCGTTACCACGAACAGTCAATAAAACTTTATCGCCATTCTACGCCCTTTACAGACAAATCAAGACAACAAATTAATAAGCTTTTTGAAACATCGATCCCATTCCTCGTAGCAACATATTTATCAAAGGGTACAAGGTTTAGTTATCAAAAGGCCCTCCAAATGTTTTCAACCTTGTGTACCGGAATTCATTCAGGGATGGCCTGGAGGTAAGTTCAGACCTTTTTGTTTGTGTTGCGTTCACAAAGCGAGCCTTTGGAACAGGAGTTGTGAGGGGACACCCGAGTTTGAACGAAGATCAAATATTTGCGTGAAAGATCGTAAAAATACATGCAATTAACGGCCACAGAGATCCACCGGCCTGGGTGCAGCTGTGAGTGCCAACTCTACTTCATCACCCGCAGGGTTTCAATCGATCTCCGTTGACACAAAATACAATGTTTCTACTGGAGAAACTAGAAAATATCAAATTCTCATAATTGGAATGTGCCCTTTCAGTTCTGATGTGAGGTAGAATTATTTGTTTTATCTTAGTACAACCTGTGACCTCTATGTAGATGTAAAGATGACTTTACGTTTCGTGTCATTGTCAGAGAGCTTTCGTCCGCAACACGCTGACAATATTCTTCCCTGAAAGGCACAACCCCATGTTGTAACTCAATTTGCAGAGGGTGTTAGTTTGCTTATCGTTGCCTGTTATCTAATTTTTATTAATGAATTTTGGGATTTCGTACTGTTATCCCATGTTAATCCACCTTCTCCGAAATATTCAGATATCTACACAGAGGAGCCTCAACATGACTTATTGGACGTTAAATCAGTGTGATCAGAATCGCACTGGTTATTGGATGGGTCGTCCCAGAGTGCATGTTTGAGACAACCGGTGTGTGTGTGTGTGTGTGTGTGTGTGTGTGTGTGTGTGTGTGTGTGTGTGTGTGTGTGTGTGTGTGTGTGTGTGGCTGTGGCTGTGGCTGTGGATGCCTTTGTCCTTCTGCTTTTCTAGTGACCGACTCGGACTCCTTCACCCCTCGTATGCATGGAGCCCACCTTTGGGGGCCATTTTGTGCTGTCCTTCTACCTGGGATTCTTTTGTCCTTGTGGCGTATCGTCAAATCCTTTAAAACATTGATTCCCGCAGTGAGGTGTGAATCCCTTATTTGGATTCAGCGGTTCCCAAAGGCATGGCCTCTCTTGTGTGAAGGTGGCTAAATTTGCTCTGGTCATGGAGCTGTTTCAGAAAGGTCGGGTAGAATCTAGCACAATCTCGGCCGATCTGTTTGCTTGCTTCCATGGCTGCCGATCACTGTGTTTTTTTTGGGCCAATTTGTTTCATATCTGGCAACCCGGTGTACTCGGAGATTTGAGGAATCATAACACACAGGCAAAAACCAAAACAAACGTTCCTACAGGGAATTCAACGGAGAGCATACCGGCTAGAGCATTGTTAATCGCAGACGCCAGTATTTCAACACGTTTCATTGATCTCTGATGGCATATCATGGTCATTTTAGGTTGAGTACATTTGCTACATATTGTACCTATGAATGAACAGAGCCACTTGAATTGATAGAGTTTCATTCCGTGGTTTCTCCAGCAGAAGGAACAAATAATTTGCTGGCACTTCTTTGTGTTAAACTGATACTTAGATTGTCATTAAATACATATCGTTTTGTTTTGTAGAAATCCTCCAAGAGTCGCCAAGACTGCTACTTGTAAGAAAAATCATGTTCAATGGAATCATGAGTCCATTGTTTTAAAAGCCCACGTCTATCCTTCTCTCTCATTCTTGCACTTTGATGGCCTGTTAAGCAGTATGAATAGTTTAACTGTGTAAGAGTATTGTGTGCTGCATTGGACCACAAAGATACAGTACGTTAAAACAAACGGCCACAATAAATAGGCCATGCTATTTTGTAATGTTGTGCTTGCTTTGTCTAGTACACACACACACACACACACCTGACCCCTTGCGCTATATAAAGTACATAGCACAAGTCCAAAAACACAATCCATGCAGTCACAAATACAGACACCCGAAAAAGACCCGCTCACCCACACAGACACACGTTAAAAAATTGTATCTTTTTTTTTACGTGCACTCTTCTCTGTCACGTGCATGCTTCAAAAGTAATATTTAAGGAAAGCACACATACACACACACAAACACAAACACCTTAAGCCACATGCAGGTCTGTGCAGACGTGTGGCCCTCACAGAATTGTTATCTTAGCAAACGCACACACACACAGAAACGCTCACACACAAACACACACGCAAGCTCCATGTGTCTGTGCATTCCAGCCATTGTGTCAGGAGAGAGGAGAGGAGTGGTCCAGCCTGAGTAATTAACTGTCCGCCATCATGCTTCAAAACCAACAAGTGGACTTGGAGTCTAGAAGGGCCCATTCAGTCGCTCCCAGCGCCCCCCCCCCGCCCCCCCCCCCAAGGCCCGATTATCTCCATTATGGCTGCCACGCTCTCTCTCTCTCTCTCTCTCTCTCTCTCTCTCTCTCTCTCTCTCTCTCTCTCTCTCTCTCTCTCTCTCTCTCTCTCTCTCTCTCTCTCTCTCTCTCTCTCTCTCTCTCTCTCTCTCTCTCTCTCTCTCTCTCTCTCTCTCTCTCTCTCTCTCTCTATACAGGGAAAACAATGCCTTATTAGTTGTCAGGATTTTTACATGGGACTATTGACGTGACGTCTTTCAACATGTGACGTTGAAAGACGCACGCTCTCAGATTGACAGAGACACACACTCGATTTTACTCTGATTTATATGGATGATGAGGATTTTAACATGGACACACACATATTTACACATTTAGCGAATAAAAAATCTCTTTGCCTTACAGAAGAAAAGCGATAAATAAAAAAATCCTTCCTTGACACATCGGCATGACAACCTGGGTCATGGGGGGCGGGGGAGGGGGGAATGTTTGTGCATATGTTGCACTAATAATAATTGCCATTTGACCGATGGGTACAGAAAGGAAATAACAAGCACTGGACAAAGATGATGAGGTCAGGATGCCACTCACTGTTACCGTGCACAGTAACAGTACACACACACACACACACACACACACACACACACACACAGTCCAATTGGACAAACACACAAAGTTGAAAGACACACATACACACACACACGGTTGAATAGTACAGCGAAAACACACACACACACAAATAATTCTCTCACCCACGCACGCACACATGCGTATCACATACCTACAAACACACACACACACACACACACACAAACAAAGATATATCCCAGACATAAATAAGCTCATATGCAGAAACAAAAACACCTCTTCCAATACACACACTCAGTAAAATCACATACCGACAAGCAGACAAATATAACCAATGACACACCTCACACAAACACCTAGGCACACACATGAGCTCACAAACAAACACACACACAAACTGCTGCTCCTGTTTGCTTCAGCAGAGGCTTTCGGTGTGTGTGCAAGGAAACAGGCTCAACATGCACCTCGGCTCTCAGAGGTCAACTGTACACAACATTCAAGGAAGAACCCCCTTACTCTGCAACGGGGGGGGGGGGGGGGGGGGGTACACACACACACACACACACACACACACACACACACACACACACACACACACACACAAACACAGTAACACAAGGATGACACACACACACACACACACACACATGCATTCACACTCACATGTAAACATATGCATGAACATATACATGCATAATCACACCTGCTCAACACCCCTACACATGCATTCAAACACACACACACACACACATGCATGTTTGTAGAGGTGAGAAAAGAAGAGAACGAAGCCCATATGCACAGACAGACCCACACACACACACGCCCCCATACACAAATCCACACACACACACACACACACACACACACACACACACACACACACACACACACACACACACACACACACACACACACACACACACACACACACACTCACACTCTCTCGGGGCAGGCATTCAATCCCTGACGGAGACACCCACCCCCTAAACCCATTCACACACAGCCACACTCTCCCATCCAATATTTAAATGGTTATAAGACATTCTATTATTGCATCCTGAGGGAGAACTGGTGGTGTGCGAGAGACGGCGGCCGTGCGACAATCTGAACATTTCAGGACCAGGAGATGAATTATGAGCCGTGAGAGAATATGAAATCCTCCAGGCTGTGAAATGTTAGACAGGAACTAGCAGGAACCACAAGCGTGTGACCTCGGCTGTCTCCTATACTGGGAGGAGACTGATGACTGGGATGTGCTATACTGGGAGGAGACTGATGACTGGGATGTGCTATACTAGGAGGAAACTGATGAATGGGACGTAGTATACTGGGAGGAGACTGATGACTTGGACGTCCTAGACTGGGAGGAGACTGACCTCTGACCTCTTCTGTCTCCCATACTGGGAGGAGACTGACCACGGCGGTCTCCTATACTGGGAGGAGGTTGACCTCTGACCTCTTCTGTCTCCTATACTGGGAGGAGACTGACCACGGCGGTCTCCTATACTGGGAGGAGGTTGACCTCTGACCTCCGCTGTCTGCTTTACTTGGGGGAGACTGACCTCTGACCTCTTGGACCTCCTATATTGGAGGATACTGACCTCGGCCGTCTCCTATACGCTTACAGGAGATTTATTTTTCTGTGTGTATCAGTGTGTGTAAGTGTGCATCCATGCACAAGTGTATGTGTGTATGTATGTGTTTACACACGATTATCTGAGAAGCAGTGCATGTTCGGGCTTCTTTCTCATGACACATCTACACACACGCAAGTCTGCGTGTGTGCGTATGCACATGAGTATCTGAGAGGCTGTGTGTGTGTGTGTGTGTGTGTGTGTGTGTGTGTGTGTGTGTGTGTGTGTGTGTGTGTGTGTGTGTGTGTGTGTGTGTGTGTGTGTGTGTGTGTGTGTGTGTGTGTATCATCCTCTCGGAAGCATTTCGCGTTGAACTTGTGTCCAGCTGTGATCATTGGCTGCTGCAGATTTTCCTCTAAATTGTCCTTTGTAAAGCCTGGCCTGCAGGATACGAAGCTAGTGAGTGGAACTCAGTTCCTTGAACTGTCTTCCAGTAGGTGACAAATTTATAGACGCACACAAACAGTATGAGAGTATGAGACCCACATGCACACAAACAGAGACATGCACACAAACACACAGATATTTAGACATGCCTACACCAATAGACAAACACACACACCCACCCACACACAAGCACACTCACATACAAAGACTCCCACACAAAAAAACATTTACACACACACTCTAATACACACAGAGCTTTTTCGAGGGGTTCTTATTACTGCGTATAGGCTTTCCATTTCCCGGTGCCCTCTGCTAGACACTAGTTGCATTTGTTTTATTTTAGCGGTGGCTATCGCTAATTACTGTTAGCCTCTGCTGATGCTCACTATGCTAATTTAACAATTAGATGTATGACTCCATTTTTTAAGTGGTACTTTTAAAGCAGGATAACTACCTGTTGGTGGCTCTACTTACATCTTCTGCAAAAATATTAAACCTATTAAATCTTGGAATTAACCTTTAAAAAGTTTTGAAGGATTCCATTGAATAACTTTTAATTATATCCCCATCATCTTTTTGGAACTACCTCTGGCCCCTTTTTAAAACAAAGATTGTGTCTCAATGAAACAATTTCCAAAAAGCTTTCCAAAAAATCAGTTGCGCAGACGAATACCCAAACAACAACCGGTCCAAGATAATTTGACCTAAGGCAATCATCCAATCATAACTAGTTTTGAGTCATATTTTGTTCCATCTGTGTTGTTTTGTTCGAAATCAATGTGTTACACATTTGCATCATAATAATTTAACTTCAAATATCAAATATAAAATGGGAAGATATACAATACATACAATTGTGGTAAATCAACAAATGTCGAAAAATGTAAGACATAATAGAATATATTTATTAAGTTATCACTTTATGACCATTATGAGTTTTGTCTTTTAAAATATTCTTAACCTTACAAAATCCTGCTCTGAGATAAACTACCACAAACACGGACCGCTGCTGATCTGTAAACCTAGCTGCCATCTGGCAAGCCAATCAGCAGGGACCATACCCAAACACCCAGCCAATCACACACCCACAAGCCCCCAATTAACTCAATCTATCAATGTCATTCATCAGCGGCGCACAGATAAACACAGACAAAGGGAAGGACATCAGCACAAACCACTCATAAATATGACCATGGGTCCGTCGCATGTGCATAAATGTGCACAGGCATGACGATTTCCGTATGCGAGTTAATTCCCAGGGGGTATATCTATAAGGGCTCTGTTCCAATTGTTCGGCTTGTGCCCAATATAGTGGACTAGGGTGTCCCCATTTTGCAGCGTTGTCCATTTGCGAGTGTGCAAATCAAGCTCGCTCTAAGCCAATCCCTTGATGCCTAATGCCATTCATCGTCATCAAATCCATCCAATTGAAATGGTTCGGCGCATGCTTGAGCTGTCACCAGGTAACATCTAGCACACATAATTTGTTAATGCGACCCCATACATGTCACAACAATAGGTTTCTGGGTGCATATCATTCATGCATGTCGATGCATATATGTATTGTTCTCTAAATAGTGGAAATGGAATGAGCCAAGTGTCAGCCAATGGGAATCTCCCCCGATGGTTCCATATCCATGACAGCAGCCCGGAGGGATAGGACCCCTGTTCTCAGGTCACAGCTGCCCTCCTCACTGCCTGACCATAATGACTCTGGAATGCACTACAAGAACACGCCCAAGAGGTGAAAGATAAGGGTGTGTGTGTGTGTGTGTGTGTGTGATGTCCACTATATAGCAATTTAACTTTCACGGCCCTGCCTCATGATGTTGAATAATTACAGACCACTGTGTTCATTTCTGTGTTATGACAGCTCAGAAATAAGACTAATGAGTGTGTGGGTGTGTGTGTGAGTGTGTGTGTGTGCGCCTGCGTCCCTGAGTGTGTATCTCTGAGTGTGTCCGTGTGTGAGAAGAGAACTGAAGTGAAAAGATGTATTTAGGACGCTCCCCCCTGCAATCATCGCTTTCATTATTTTTAGTCAGCAATCTCTTCACCTTTCATTTCAAATCGACCGCCAGAGAATTTCGAAGAACAAACCTTAGAAATAGTATAGATGTTCCTGTTCTCCCATAAAGACTTGATCACTGATAAGTATGAACAGGATTTATTTAAATAACGACATGGGAATATTTTGCATGGTAAATCTTTGGCATGAGCCCCGTCACTGATCCAGGGTGACGTGCGGACTCGGCGTATCCTGCCAGGACTAGCAGGGGCGGAGCCTTCCCCTGGACAAGTAGACTGAGGCCGACCTGGTGGTGGTGGGGTGGATGGAGGTGCGTCGAACGAAGACCTGAGCAGCAAAGACATATGTTAGACTACTCTTTATAGAGCAGGTGTAGGCAGGTGATTGGTAGCTGGTGATTGGCGGCCAGCCGCGCGTGATTTGAGTCCTCCTGGTAGAACTACCAGCAAGCTTAACATTTCTCCCATAAAGACTCGATCACTGATAAGTATGAACAGGATTTATTTAAATAACGACATGGGAATATTTTGCATGGTAAATCTTTGGCATGAGCCCCGTCACTGATCCAGGGTGACGTGCGGACTCGGCGTATCCTGCCAGGACTAGCAGGGGCGGAGCCTTCCCCAAAAGAGAGGACGTAGGCCTACGCCGGAAATAGGTGATAACTCGGCATGTCCTGCCGGGACTGGCAGGGGCGGAGCCGACCCCAAAAATAGAATAGCGAAAGGGGGTAATGAGACCATACATACCTGCGTAGAAGAAGTGGACAAGGATCTATACTGCTTCTGGAAGATAAAAGGCATACCCAATATACGACATATTAAGAGCCAATCATACATACCGTAAAACGATAAGCTTAAAACCGTCAGCGAGATCGATGAATCACGTAAAAGCAGTTGACATGAAATGAAACGAGATCAATTAAAATTTAGAGCACTCTGCAGCTGTTACGCAGCGAGCCACGAGTGCTTTCGTGCTGTACCAACTGCCGTGGTCGATTCACTCTCCGGGGTCGCTGCGTGACCTGAGTGCTTTCGCGTTGAACCACCGACGTGGTCAACGAACTCACGAGTGCCCTTGATGTGCCACCGACGTGGTCACGCACTCACCGGTGTTGTTGCAGCAAGTATTGTGAACTTCTATGTTGAACACCGACGTGGTCAACGAAATCACGAGTGCCCTTGATGTGCCACCGACGTGGTCACGCACTCACTGGTGTTGCTGCAGCAAATATTGTGTACTTCCGTGTTGAACACCGACGTGTTCAATGAACTCTGAGTGCCCTGCACTTGAGTGTTTGATATTATGCCACCGACGTGGTAATTAAATTTGCATGTGCCCGAGTTGTGCCCACCGACGTGGTCAACGCACTACCAGGGTTGCTGCAGCGAACGTGGAGTTCTGTGTTGTACCGCACCGACGTGCGCAACGAACTCACGAGTGCTTGAGTTGTTCCCACCGACGTGGGCAACGCACTCACCGGGGTTGCTGCAACGAACTAGAGTTCTGAGTTGTACCGCACCGACGTGCGCAACGAACTCACGAGTGCTTTAGTTGTTCCCACCGACGTGAGCAACGCACTCACCGGGGTTACTGCAGTCAAACCATGAGTATTAGATAACGTGCCACCGACGTGGTCATACTCACGAGTGCCCGAGTTGTTACCACCGACGTGGTCAACGCACTCACCGGGGTTGCCGCTGCAACCTTGAGTTTTATTTTCCTATTTACGCCACTGACGTGACAGCGAACTCAAGAGTGTTTTCTAGATGATCCACCGACGTGGTCACACTCGCCGGGGTTGCTGCAGGTTAACCTGAGTTATGAAACCGAATTTTGCTTTATGAATTTAGTACCTGATAACCACCACCGCCGGTAGTTGCAAATAGTGTTGCTTTTGGCAATGAAAATTATGACTAAGTCGTCATCAACAAACCTTTATCACGTGAGAAAAACGAGACTGGACGCAACGTGGATGCTGGGCATGTGACAATAGCAGTGATTAAATGCATAGTACAATATAGTTGGCGAATAAACCAAGACTAAAAAGTGTTTTACGAAAATAAGACTGCTAAAATGTCTCTTCATTTTCGTTGACCTAAACTAGGCGATAAAGACTTATAACGTTATTTTGTTCGACTGGAACTTCAACTGTTCCAGACATAACATCAATTTTCAACCATTTACCTTATTTAACAAAACTACGCACTTGTAACTTCGATAATATCTAAATGGAAATACGATAACACTGGAAAGAGTATGAATGTAACTAAAACTAATCAAAACTAAAATGACAGCTTGACACAAGACTAGACCAACACTAGAAAGGAAACAGGCCACCAAAAACAGCTATGGTTGCAAACGTGTAAAACCTGTCTTAACCGGCGTTAGAGAGCATCGTGTGCGCTTGAAGAAAGAACCTTGAATTCGACCGGATGTAGGACGTCGAGTTCTGTGTTGTACCGCACAGACGTGTGCAACGAACTCACGACTAGTGCCTGAGTTGTGCCCCAGTTGTGCGTTGACGTGGTCAACGCACTCACCGGGGTTACTGCAGCGAACCGAGTTTTATTTTTTCCATGATATACCACCAACGTGACACCAAACTCAAAGAGTGTTTACTAGATGATCCACCGACGTGGTCGAACTTGCCGGGGTTGCTGCAGGTTAACCTTGAGTTATATAGCCGAATTTTGCTTTATGAGTTTAGTACCTGATAACCACCACCACCACCAGTAGTTGCAAATAGTGTTGCTTTTGACACCGAAAATTATGACTAAATGTCGTAATCGACAAACCTTTATCGCGTGAGGAAAACAATGCTGGTCATATGACAATAACTATAATTAAATGCGTAGTGCGATGTTGTTGGCGAATACAAACGAGACTGAAAGTGTTTTACAAAGTAAGACTGCTAAAATGTCTTCATTTCCGTTGACCTAAACTAGGTGATAAACTGTAATAACGTTTTGTCCAAACGGAACTTCAACTGTTTAAGACATAACAACATCAATTTTCGACCGTTTACCTTATTTAACAAATCGACGCACTTTTATCTTTGATAATACCTAAACGGAATTTCAATATGTTGCATATTCTTGAAGAAAGTTGTCCAATCCCGGGATGCTTTTAACTGACTTCATTTATTATAAAGTCGGCATGTTTCGGTATGGTAACGGAGGGAATTGTATCTAACGCGTGTGAGAGGAAAATACCGTGATCTACTTCGAGCCCCCGGGCTTAGGCCCGGGGTGGCTCTCTGGCCTCTCGAGTTCGAAACCACCCGCTAGAGAGGACGTCAAGTGGGCGTGGCCTAGTGGGCGTGGCCGGGGTGACGTAAAGGCTTCGGCTCCTTCTGTGGTGGAGCAGCCTTCAATAAGGTCTTGCTCCCCTTGTGGCTATGTGAGGGAAAATGCAGCTCCTTAAAATACTTATCACATATCACTAGAAAGAGTATGAACGTGTCTAAACTAATAAAAACAAAAGTGACACCTTGACACAAAGACTAAAACTAGAATGGAAACAGGCCGCCAAAAACAGCTGTAGTAGCAAACGTGATAAACCTGCCTTAACCGACGTTAGAGCATCGTGTGCGCTTGAAGGAAGAACCATGAATTCGACCGGATGTAGGATTCGTAAGCTGTGGAAGACCGCCTTCCCAGCCGTTTGATAGACGCGACCGGCAACCCTTGTTCAGCGGCTGTGGTTGCCGCACCAATCCGGAAGGAGTGGCCAATGTAGGGGGGAGATGGTGGGCCGCACCCTTCTACCACCGTCGCGAGATTGACTCTGAACCACCCTTTAGTCATTGGCAGGCCGCAAAAAAACAGGTGATTCGGGGACGTGCGTTGCCGAAGCTTCAGATAAAGGAACATGGAAGCGTAAGGACAGAGAGTTGTTGATTCTTGAAATGATAATAGTAACAGCTGCTCCTAGGCTATCGCTTTTAGATGAAAAATGCCTTGCAGAGAAGGCGACATCAGCGAAAGTCAGGCCCCATGTAGGGGAAAAAGTCTGAGTAGGAGACGTGTACGCATAAACCCAACGCATAAACCCGCGAACGCATAAACCCGTAAAACGCATGAACCCGTAGAACACATGAACCCGTAGAACACATGAACCCGTAGAACACATGAACCCGTAGAACACATGAACCCGTAGAACACATGAACCCGTAGAACGCTGTGAGAAACACTGACTCGAGTAATATGTTAAAATAAGGATGAAAACTCCCAGAGAGAGCACACTAATCTATTCAAAATATCGAGTGAGTTGGAGTGGCCAACACACATAAATAATTGTAATACACCAAAATTGTTAACTGACATACATGGCTAAACAAGCAAATTAAAAATTAAATACCCCGTGTAGGGGAAAAGTCTGAGTAGGAGACGTGGACGCATGAATGCATGAACCCGAGAACGCATGAACCCGTAGAACTGTGAGAAAACACTGTCTCGAGTAATATGTTAAAATAAGGATGATATCTCCCAGCTCTGAGAGAGCACACTAATCGTTTTGAAATATCGAGCGAGTTGGAGTGGCCTACACGCGTAAATAATTGTAATAGGCCTACACCAACATTGTTAACTGTCATACGTAGCTAAACGAGCAAATGAAAAATTAAATACCAACGCGACTGAAGCTATTAACAATAAGACTATAAATAATCATATAAAATGATACCATAATGTACCTGTTCTTTGTCTTTGGATCTTTTGAATAAATTGAACGATATGTGAATCGCATTGAGAGTTAGTGAGCAGCAGCTGAACCAATCTAAAAGGCCCTTCGTCAATAAAAACTTTAGTAATAATCAGTTACCACAGTGCCTAAAACCCATCAACTTCATTCATGTTAAAGTGAAGGGAAAAACCTCAGACACAAGGAGTTAACCAAACAGTGCACGGTATAAAGATAATTATGAACCTTTGATTGCGAACGTATAGTTCTGTGTTGTACCACACCGACGTGTGCAACGAACTCAACGAATTCAACCGGATGTAAAATCCGTATGCTGTGGAAGACCACCTTCCCAGCCGTTTTGACGCTGCTTTGTTATCGCAAAACATGGTTAGACGTTAACACCGCCATGCTTTGCCCCACAGAACGCTAGCTGCTGCGATAGGGTAAAGCTCGAACAGCGCAGACGACTCTGACCCGAGGGCGAACGTACCAGCTTCGACTGGCCATCCCTCAGCAAACCATTGCCCTTGGAAGAAACCCCCTAACCCAACCGAGGGAGCCGCATCCTGAAGCTGGACTGGTAGAGCTGTGAGAGAAAATACGCTGCGGGGGCTAACGCGGGAACTGCAGTAGCCATGGTAGCAGGGCACGTGCAAGGTGCGTAGCCTGTGAAGGCGGAGGAAGCAGAGCCTGATGGTTGCTGGAAGTAGAAAGGCGCCGTGGCGACCGACGACAGCGGGTTGGGGCCTGGACCCGTCCGGGAGTTCTGCATGGCGTTTCGACGGCGTCCATCCTGGCGCCAATGCTTTGCACCAACTCGGCGTGGGTTTGTAGAACCGGGCGGATGTCCGTGTTGGGAACTTGTTGGTGGTGTTGTTGAGGATACCGGGGACCGAAAAGAACGGCTTTCTGCGCTCGCTTGCCGGGACCAGAAGTAGTAGGCCGACCAGCACGAATCCGAAGTTATGACCTCTTGGTGTGTATTAACCGACGTAGCAACTAAGCGACGAGATATGCGAGATAATCAGAAGCACAGTAAAGCAGCAGCATGCGTCGAACGAAGACCTGAGCAGCAAAGACATATGTTAGACTACTCTTTATAGAGCAGGTGTAGGCAGGTGATTGGTAGCTGGTGATTGTTGATTGGCGGCCAGCCGCGCGTGATTTGAGTCCTCCTGGTAGAACTACCAGCAAGCTTAACATTTATTATTGTTATGAACATGTTTGGTTACCAAGCAGACTTTCGTCCAAAGCAACTTAAAGTGTGCCTATTTGATTGTTAAGATGTCATTAAGTAGCAGGTAGAGGCTAGGCATCTCTCTGAAGAATGACTACAGAGAGGGATGCAGACTGTAGGTCATTATCTGGTAGCACTTAAGGTACAATATGCATTTCTGTTTTGCTTGGAATGTGCTCTAGTCTAAAGCCCTTCCTGTCATTGGAGTGGCTAGTTTTAAGGCTACTGGGATCCTGGTTTATGGCTCTGGCTCTGCAGGGAAATCTCATGTTATGGTTTTCAGCTAACTTTGCTTGCTGCGGGAGGCGGGATTTGGAGAGAGTAGGGAGCGAGGGTTGAGGGATGGAGGGTTTTATGTTATTTCTTTAATGGAGTTGGAATTACAAATTCTGCCCATCGTCAGCCTAATATCATAATTGTCTCAATGTAATATCCAACCTAACTCTACGCTTCTAATGCTGCTTATCCTGAGCCAATCAGAGGGCTTTTTACATTCCATACTCACTACACGCCTAAGTCATTTATTTGACTTTGGCATTTTTGATGCTATATACAAGATGAACATTAAAATATGACATAGGCAATTATTCTATGAGGCTAACAATATCGCACCTTTAAATATTTAAAGAGTCAAAGAAGATGAATAACAAAAATATAATGCTAGAAGAAAATTGAATTGTCGAAAATCAAAAAAAATAAGCTAACACACAGCAAACCGCGAAAAGGTTTCCGTGTAATGAGGCAATCAATTACTCATTCGTATAGAAACCTTCATTTACATGGACCATTTCACAAAAATTGCGACAATAAATACAGATAAACGCCCCCATGCAGTCAAAAGGTTAAAGGGACTTGAACCCAAAATGTGCCTTTTCTTTTATTGTACCAGCGTTAGTATTTGTTTTTCACAGTCAGAAAACAGTGACTCCCATGATTCACAAAGAGTAGCTGCATTCTTACAAACATCTGTAGGTATTTTGTTCTAAATACGAGGACAAAATAAAAAGCATTCTGCCAAAATATACATCTTTCTCCCTGATCAGTGCTTTGCCCCGGGCTAGGCCCAGTGCCCAGTGCCCTGGCCCTGAATCACAGTGGCTGTTTTGACACAAGCGACAGCCGTGTGGCCACTTCAGGTTCAGCCTGGAGACCTAAGTCCGGAGCCAGCTTACCACTGGTGAGCTGGCTCCAAAAACAACATGCAGGCGACCAATCAGGTTGACTGACGATTACCCCTCGAGAAAAGCTTGATAGTGGAAGCTATGAATGGATGGGTGGATTTAAATGAAAGATGTCAAGATAGATAGATAGATGGGTGAAAGGCTGCATGGATGGACACATGAAGGGATTGATAGATGATTGGATTGATGGAGGGATGGATACCGGAAAAGATTAGTGCATGGATGGAATGAATGAAATGGATGAATTTTTTCTGAAGATTGTTTGAAGATTATTCGTAGCTCCGTGGCATGCACGGCTTGAGGAGCTGAAGTGGAAACGCCCTGTTGATGTTGTGGTAGAAATTAAGGAGTATATTCTATGGTAAACCATGATTATTATGAGGTCTGTGTGTCTAATAGTGGAGAAACACACGGGGCCTGGGTGTCTGGGTTCAGAACAGATGGTTGGGCCCCTAAAAGGAGCAGGACGCTACGGGGATAAGGCATGCTGACCTTAGCCTAGTGTTTTGGGCTATCTTTGTTGACCATTTGCTGACCAATTGCTGACTGTTCAGGTTAAGATGGATTTATGACTGAATGGAGGCAGACACTTCAAGGAGAAGCTGCTCTGTTTGTGTGTATAAAAAGACGCCACAGTTTGTGAACCGCAGTGACTCTATAGATCCACTCAGGCTGTTGTCGTTGTTGTTTTTCTGCACGATAAAGTCTTTTGTCAATTCTTGCTCCGGACCCCTCGTTTTCATTTCTCTCTCTCTCTCTTGAATTAGTCTAAGTGTTTTAAATCTCGATTAATCTCCGACAATGTATCTGTTTGTTTCCTTTGTCGATGTGGTTTGCGTGTCATTGCCCAACAAGAGACATCTGAAGGGTTATCGCTTATCACACAATGCCTCGCATGTGAACCAATCTGCGTAGGCCGGAGACGACCTGCATTAAAATGACTAATTTCAAACATATAAAGTACCCCCATGTTTGTTGGTTTCAATCCTTTTCAATTCGTTGGACCACTGTGGACTGTTTTGAATGAGATTACTCTGGTGTAACCGGAACTCTATTGTATTGAGTGGATTCACAGCAGAACTGCATAACCATAGTACACCCCTGCATGGCCTTAAACTCTCTTCTCGTGTTATGCCTCTGCCTCTTATTTACTTATCTTGTCCCTCTTGTCTATTGTAATCTACTTAAACACTTATTCCACCCATTCTAATTATCTTCCTCTGGAGTTCTCGAAGCGCGCGCTCTCTCTCTCTCTCTCTCTCTCTGTCTCTGTCTCTCTCTCTCTCTCTCTCATTTCACTTTGAATGCTTCTGGTGTATGTGTGTTTCAGTCGTGCATGCGTGCACACTCGTGCACGCTCATCCCTGCGCTCATGGCATTTCACTTTGTATGCTTCCGTGCGTGTGTGTTTAGTGCTTGCACACGGGCCTACGTGTTGATACGGTTGTTTTGTTGTGTGAGCGAGAGGAGATTGTCATGTTTAATTGTGTCCTATTGAATAATTATGGTTGTGCCAGTGAAAATGATGTTTGTCCATTAACGTCCTTGTTGGTGGTTTGAAGGCACACCAAGATTGTTAACCTGCTGACAACGGTGTTGGCACCAGCGTCCTGGAAGGATTCATTGACACCAGTGAAGCTGCTTGCTCTGACACTGCTGGTTATTTAGTAGGTACAAAACTGTGTGCGTGCCACCAACACAACCCAAACACCATCCATAAGAAGTTATTTGCATCTGTGCTGTGCTGTTGGCGTCATTTGAATATTCAAGAAGACAGGAGCTCTGATAGAGTTCACCACAAGGCAAGGCAACTTTATTTATATAGCACTTTTCATACACAAGGCAGACTCAAAGTGCTTCATATATAAACATTGTCATACAATAAAATAAAATAATAGATAAGTAAAAGAAAACATATGCAAGAAATGAGTAAAATAGAAAGTGCAATGTATTTAAGAGACTACAACCAGTCGTTACATCTGTCGGTCGACCTACATGTCTATCTGTGTATCCATCTTAGTATCTGTCATTCTGTATGTGTGTGTCTAGATCAATCAATCTTGATTGCTAGTCTGCTGTTCATGTAAAATACAGTTGGCCAGTCGTTTTGTTTATATGACCCTTCAAACCATTATTTTTACTTTTTTAATCAACAATGAAGCCTCAACTATTTCCAAATCTATGGATATAGAAAGATTTACAATCTCCAGAAATCATGCAACCCCCAGCAACCGGGTGTGTAAACAGCTCAATATTCACTCCCTAAGCACCTCAGTCTCCAGGAACGGCATGCCTGTCCTACACAGGGGGTGATATTAGGGAATAAAGAATAGTGAATACCCTCTATTCATATGTCCACAGGTTCACATTTGACTTTCAAATCAGATTGCTGTTCAGCGGTCGAGCCATGCAAACATCCCAGCAGCAGCTCTCTGTGCGCTTAAGAGAAAGAGGAAGTTGAAAGAAAAGAAAGCTTTTCATGCTGAGCTTAAGAGCTAATTTTCTTTATTTTCCTCTTCCTTCCCCCCCCCCCCCCCCCCCCCGACACACGCCTTCACTACTGGACAAAATGGTTTGGATGCTTCTGATGGCCCATTTGTAAAGGTCAATAAAGTGAAAGAATGGATGGAAGGATAGCTGGATCGTGTATATTGGAGGAGGTGATGTAAGTATGCATGGATGGCTTGATGGATGGATTGACAGATGAATGGATGGTTCTTTCACTCGGGCAGCACACGGAGCTAACTCTTGGCAGAACATCCAGGATTCTTCCCGGACGCGTTAGTAGTTTGTAAACTCGATAGAAAATATAGAAACCGAGTGACCCTGAACGCCATGCGACACCTTTGTGTCTCCCATCTGTCAATCGTCCAAGAAGCTCCTCTTCATCTCGTCTCCTAGTCCCTCCCGTCTCTCCAACACCCCTTGAGATCGTCTTTTTTCCTCTCCCACTCTTCCCTTTTCCTTCTCTCCTTTTTGAACCGTTTCATCTCTTTGCCTCAGTCTCCCCCCCCCCCCACCCCAATGTCTCCCTATATATGTCGGGGTATTCCACCGTTGGGGTATGAGCGAGACTCTTGAAGTTTAGAGACGTTTCAAACATACAAAACAAATAAAATAAAGACAAGGGAAAATGGCACAATGCTAAGTGCAGCGGTCGGGAATGGCGGCGAGAGAGAGAGAGAGAGAGAGAGAGAGAGAGAGAGAGAGAGAGAGAGACTTGGCAGTACCTTTCTGTGAGAGATGAGGTTTGGTAGGGGTCTGTAATGGTGAGTACCCCCCCCCCGACTCGCCCCTCCTAGCGAGCTAGCCATCAGCCGCTCTCAGGAAGTGCTTTTGGTCATTAAATACGTAGAGGCCCATTCAAGAGCTACTTGTTACACAAAATCACCACTTTTGCTGTCCCACTCTGCGTCAGTAAAACCTCCAGGGACCCCATCTGTTGCACACTGTGTGTGGTTTAGGGTTTGTGTATCTCTCACAGACTGAATCATTCGCTATTAGGCCACGCCATAGGCCCTGGGCTCCAGGGCAAATACATTTTCTTTTTGGACTCCTTCATATCTATTAGCTCAGAACCCCTCTGGAAATCCGCTGCAGTCTGGCTCCCATCGCATCGGCTGCATTTTTTATTTCCTATGCGTTCCTCACTGTGTGCGTGTCCCCTCCTTGTCATTTCACTCCCTTTCCTGCGTCCCAGTTCATACAAAAAAAAACACGACCACTGCCCGATGACGAAAGCCACCTCTTCCCTCCTTTTCCTTCATTTTCTACTCCTTCTTCTTCTTGTTCGGACCTCAAGGACACTTGTCTCTTCGCTTCTATCCTTCTCTCCTTCCTCCCTCAGTCGCCCCACGTCCCTCATCACCCATCTCCGTCGGGGACATCCGTCTTTACATCCTCGTTCCCCCCCCCCCCCCCCCCTACCATATTGGGGATACCGTTGCCATGGCAACTGCCTCTTTCCCTTTCCCCCTCCACACTCTCTCGCTTGTTCACTCGCATGGCTACTATTCTGTTCTTTTTCCTTTCTTTCCGCGCCCGTTCTCTCACTCCCGCTCGCCCACTGAGACGTTGTTTTTTGTCTTTTCACCTCTCGGGGCCTCCCTGTTTTTATTCAGTCAAGAGATGAGAGGGAGGGCAAGAGTTCAGCCACTGGCCCTGGAGCCTGTACCGGTGGCACACTAGAAAATACATCCATCATGTGTTCTTTGCTTGATCATTATTATCTTTTTCTTGGTCTATTAGTTTAATCGAATTGGATTTTGCTGTCCATACGAGTCTTTATTGAGTATTTTTGGAATTAGTCATTTTTCGCGATTATTTAGTGTTTCATTTGACTTTGTGTGTGTATGTGGTCATTCAAGAGTTCTCTAGTCTGTAATCATGACGTCACAGGTGGTAAGTGCCACCATTTGACGACTTGAGTATGTATAGTGCAATCAGGTTGTGCGTCCTATAACCCGATGGATGGATGGGTGGATGTAAAGCCTACCCCCCAGGAACAAAGTTCATTCAAGTGTGTCTTTCGATCCACTTAGTGATCAGAAGCTTCAGCAAACGGAGTTCTTCTTGAAGAGAACATCTGTCATTCTTTTTGAATGTCCTTTGCGTCACGTTTTCGTCTCCTTCTCTTCCGTTCTCAATACGGTCCTTTGCTGCTGCTGTGACACCCACCCTTCCACCGTTTTCCTTCTTCGAGTCTCCTGGAGGACGTACGTCACCGGCAGACGTCAGAGCAGCTTGTCTGTGTTTGTCACTCCCTGTGGGGCAGCGCGAGGAGCCATCCTAGGCGAAACATCCTAGGCCTGCCATCCGACCCACTGGGACCATGGGACTCACAGCACAAAAGTGTTATAATAGGGGATAGGTGCACAATGCCCAGCTTCTCTTCAGGTGGGGCTGCCTGTAGACATTTTACTTTGACATACTGAGTGGAGCGGTTGGAAGGACAAAGGGGCCACCTAAGATAAGAAACGTTTAACACTTAGAGTCTCTCTCTCTCTCTCTCTCTCTCTCTCTCTCTCTCTCTCTCTCTCTCTCTCTCTCTCTCTCTCTCTCTCTCTCTCTCTCTCTCTCTCTCTCTCTCTCTCTCTCTCTCTCTCTCTCTCTCTCTCTCTCTCTCTCTCTCTCTGCGGAGGAGATGTTTAAATGGCTGCCACCATTTATTCTGATTTCCCGCAGGAGCTGGAGAAAGGGAACGAAGACAGATGTGACGATGTCGCTCAAGTGGGTTCCTTTGCTCGTTAATCCGTCCGCTTTGTCTCCCGTGTCTCTCAGGAGGAGACTGGAGTAAAAAATAATAGTAAGACGGTTTGATTTGCGTTACCTGAGGAGAACAGTGCTATTTTGGCTGCAGTCTTTTGGTTTAGGAATAAAGCGAGGTTGCTTTCAACAATATTTTTTATTAATTTGGGCAATTCTCAGTTATATTCAATCCAAAACCTCTATTGAGAATATGATCTATAATTTAGGTTTGATATTATCTCTTTTAGAAACACTCTGCTCCTCTGGCAACCCCGATGTCCGCAGCCTACATGCAATACAAATGTCTGCTAAACAACTAAATACAGACAGATAACGACAATTAGAGGAGGTAAGGGGTATTGAAAAGAATTCAAAGGGCCGATGAGGAGGTAAACGCAATACAAGAGAGACGACAGCAAACGATTATACCCGTAAATAAAAGAACAGCGTTACTTCGGACTGAAAATGCTGTTAACATGCTGCTTTCATGTTATTCTTTTGTGCCACTTTTCCTTAGCCTGCTAATTTCTCACATACAATGCGCACGTCCAAACAAACAAACACACACACACACACACACACACACACACACACACACACACACACACACACCCCATCTATTCATCTACATACTTTCACTCAGCGCTCAGCAAATGAGACGGCCAAACTTTAGAAAACCTTGACAAACAGCTTGCAACACAAAGACACACACACCCCCCCACACACAACACACACACACACACACACACACACACACACACACACACACACACACAGACGACATTCCCCTTCACATCCCCCAGTACCTGAGCTGTCGCAAAAGAGCGACTCCTGCTGTTCTCCCTGGTGGCCCACCGAGACAGGGACGTAGCAGGGCTCCTGCTTTGCGGCTAAGGTGATGCAAGAAAGCTGTAAGAGTCTCACAGTGAAGCCACCTCGTGCGCACCTCGGTGTGTCATCCCAAGACGGATTGCTAGGTGGAGCGATTTAACGGCCACTCTAAAAAAGCGTAACGCGTGGGGTCACAGACGAACACCGTAAAAACCGGGACTAGTACTGCGTTACTTGACGGTAAAGTACCCTGATGGTACTTTGCCATCAGGGAGGGTCCCTCAGCTCCACAGAGTGGTGCCTGTTTGAACCGCTGTACAGACTCAGGCCTCAGGGAATCCTCCACGCGGACGAAGGAAGCATGGGAGAACCAAAAATCCAACCACAGGTCCTTGATTGGTCATGAGGCTGACATGCACCAGCAGTTAGCTACGAGTTTGGGCTGATAGTACGGGCCCACAAGAATGAGTCGCAGACAGCCATGGCCTCAATCTACAAGAGCGGGGCCGAGGTCAGATAATTCAAGAAGGGGGAGAAGGGGTTTGTCCAGGCTCCCACCGGAGTGATGGCGAGTACCTAGGCCAGGTATACGAAGTGCCACAGAATTGAAAGAACCAGAGGTTTTCCCAAGTGTAGTGTTGGCAAATAACAGCGATACCAGCCCCCATGGGGTAGCAGCTTGGCAGAAATAGGAACTCCGGGATTGATTGCCTGATACCGCAAAGACTTACCGGCCATTGCGTGACGGAATGAGTAAAAGTATTCGGCCACAGATCCAGACGAAAAACCTTGGTTCTGTAAGGACTTCAGGAAGGTGAACGGATCTCTCACCTTTGATGCCTACCCCATTCCCCGTTTTGACAAATTGGTAGAGAAAGGGTTTTTCAAAAGGGAAAGACAGATTTCCCTTCAACCTGGACCTAACAAAGTGGTACTGGCAACTTCCCTTTCCAGAACAATGCAATATTCAGACGTCATTCTCACCCTGAGGGGCGCTATCAGCACTGTACTCTCTCGTTGTGCCTCCATACGCTCTGCTGCTGGCCACGACCATAAATAAATACAGAACCGAGTTTCCAAGCCGGCTTTACTCCAAGTTCTGACCCAGATTAGGCAGCCGCACCTGGTGAACTGGACCCAGGAGACGGACACGGCCTTACTCACCCTCAGGGGAGACCCTCTGTGTGGGACATATTCTGGTGGCACCGGGCATCTTTAAGCCCTTCGTACTGGGAACTGTCGCCTCAGAGACAGGTTCGGGGGCTGGCCTGTCCCAGGTAGCGAAATGGGGTACAGCACCAAGTGACATATATAAGAAGTAAACAGCTTCAACCCTCGGAAGAACTAGGCTGTGGTAGGCAAAAAATATCTGACCATTAAGTGGGCCATGTCCAATCTTTAATACTGCCCACCAGACAGAAAGTTCACACTAGTGGCAGACCGTGCACCCCTAAGATAGATGCAAACCGAGAATGTATTGCACAGATCAAATGCTGGTTTCTGGGGTTACAGATGTTTGCTTTTAATGGAGCTCGGGAGGGGGATCTGGGGGGGTTTCCTCCAGACTAACCACGGGAGGGAGCCAGAGAAGGGGGCAGCACCCCTTTAGAAGTAGCTGGCAGCTGGGGACAGTTGTAGAAACATGGTATATCGATCGGCATCTCTTGGACCGTGGGGAGACCCAGCTGAGACTGTTGTCCATCAGGGAGTCAGAGGACGGAGGGCGACCCGACACGCTCCAGGCAGAGACGCACCTTGTGGTGGGACTCAGTGTGCACATGCAAAACCTATTGTGAAGCTCATTTATGTTGTGTAGTTTTTCTTCACTTTATGTTTCTACCAAGCACATGAACGCACACACACACACACACACACACACAAAGTCACATACACACACACACACACACACACACACACACACACACACACACACACACACACACACACACACACACACACACACACACACACACACACACACACACACACACACACACACACACGGAAACCTCCGCCGCCCCACTCTGCTATCACGGAATGAAATGGAGATGCAAAATCATGTACATCTGCACCATGTGTCAACCAAATCAATCTCCATCCCACTTTTAACACACACCCACCCACCCACCCCCACACACCCACACCTGCATCTACGATGACCCACACACACACACAACCACAACGACAAATGTACACACCCACACCTTAAATGACCCACACTGACAAACACACCGCCACACACACACACACACACAAAGGCAATGAGAAGACATTCTGCTAGATGAAATCAGAGTAGTTTGTGAGTCCATTAACTTAAAGGTCATGTCGCCTCCCTCTCGCTCAGCTCCTTTACTTCATAAGCAATCCATAAACAAGCGGGGACGTGGAAATAATCAGCACGGAGCCGTGAAGGAGTGAGAGGGAAAATAGGGAAGAGGAAATCAATTTTAATTAATAAGAACCTTTAGAGAGAGAGGGTGTTTAGCGTTTTCCCTGCGCACATAAACGCACGCACGGGACCGCACATACAACCACACGTGATATGAGAGTGCGAGGTCTGTTTGAGTATCCACAGGCAAGAATAAATGACAGACGTACCCTACCAACCCTATATCTCAGCTCTTTATTGTTTTGGTATTTCCTCCCTGGCTCTTGATTCAGTGATTCACTATCTTGCCAACTCAGGGAAAAAGTCATTCAATTATGTGTTTTATTTCCATCAAATATTTATGGATTTAAACAATTACAAAAAAGTGATAAAGAAAATTGATAAAAGAAATATTAATATTACTTTGGAAATCTGCCCCTTATGACAACACAGGTGGGCGTGGCCATCTAGATGTGTGCTGGATAGATCAGTCTACCAGTCTACCCTCCTCGGCAGAATGCAAACACAGCATGGCAGCGGTGTACGACACTGAAAAAGGATGCGCACATCTACATGTGCATCTCTGCGTGTTTCTTTTTCAACAGTCCCCGTGAGTAACGTCAGCAAACAGGAAGTGCGTTGAGCACGAGCAGGAAGCAGAGCGAGTCGAACACTCCGCGATTGAACTTTACCACCGAGGTTAACCTTTAAGAGGAGGGGGGGGGAGGTTATACACGTATAAAAGTCACGAGATTACCCGATTATTTTTACTCCACTGAACTCGTCACTACAAAGGGTAGAAAATTGCAGGATAAGGTCGGAGAGATTACATAAAAGAAGGACGGGGTTTGAAAGGTCTTTGAGAAAAGAGCGAGGGTCGAAGAAACCAAGGGAGGAGTTGAGCAGCGCTGTAAGATAGGTGTAGGGTGAGAAAAGAGTGAGAGAGTAAAGGACAAAGAGCCGTTACATAGAGAAAGCTGAAGAGAGACGGAGAGAAATAAAGACATACCAAAGGTGGATTAAAGGAGAGGAAAATGAGGAACTTGAATGAAGTAGAATCAAGGGGAAATAAAATAAGGGTTTGATACAATTTAAAGAAAAACACAGAGACGCAAAGAGGAAGAAGCAATGTATGTTTTTAAATGCACACATGATTCTGAATTTTTGTCTGGAAGAATGTGAGAGTGCCATCAAGTGCCCTCAGGGAGCTATTTGCTTGTCAGCAAGTGACACTGGCTCACTGACATGATGGTTCTGGACGGATTTGTTTTGCCTCACATTTCTTCGACCCGAGTCCACGATGCCGAATGGCGTGATTTACTTGCGGCGTGTGTTGATGGCTATTCACCTCACTGAAATACTTCCTGCTAATACAAGAACTAGCAACTAGGACACATTTACCGAAATTCTTTTTTTTTTTACTCAAACAAAAGCCCACAAGTGGTTCCTATCAGGGGGATGAGAACCATCATGAAATGCAATAGGACCCCTTGTGGAGATTCAGACTATTTATATCAGAGAGGCTCTTCTGGGAATGAAAAATCCAAGGAAAGGTTTTGACTTGAACAACTTGTTTTTGGACAGGTAGTTTTGACACCTTTTTGCAATACCTTTCAATTAGCCACAGAATAATTACTTTGAATGAACACACACACACACACACACACACACACACACACACACACACACACACACACACACACACACACACACACACACACAACCTGTGTTGTATTGTGATGAACAGAGTACCCGAATGAAAAAACTGTTCACATAAATAAGATACAAAACATTTTCCTAGACAGAAACTTTTTTATTGTGTGGGAAGCTGTCAAACACAAAGACCCTATAGTGTGTGTGTGTGTGTGTGTGTGTGTGTGTGTGTGTGTGTGTGTGTGTGTGTGTGTGTGTGTGTGTGTGTGTGTGTGTGTGTGTGTGTGTGTGTGTGTGTGTGTGTGTGTGTGTGTGTGTGTGTGTGTGAGAGAGAGAGAGAGAGAGAGAGAGAGGGAAAGAGTAAAAAAAAAAAAAGGGAATCCACAAAAAAAACGCTTCCCAAACTGCTGAGTCATCGCCCGAATCACTCCAACCGGGAGAGAAGACAGCTTCCTAACCCCTGTCAGTCCAATCTCATTCTTATTGTTTGTAAGCAGAATTGATCTGTTCCTTCGCTGTCTTCGGTCAGGCGAACCGTCTTACTTACCTGGTCTGTGTTTTAAACTCAATTCTCGACATCGAAAGGAAGAAACGAGGCAGCGGATCCAAAGACTGCTTGGCTCGGCTTGGGTTCTTACACACCCGAGATGTTAGCTTGAAGGCTCATGCGTTGTCTGAGTTGGCAGTTGCCGTGGTTTCAGAGTAAAAGCCTGTTTTCGACCATACTTTCCTGTTCCTTTTGTTTATTCAACCACGGAGGATAACCACCGGGGAAAAAGAGACAATCCACATCTTTCTCGTTTCAACGTTTCCTCTGCGTGGGAAACGGAGCCAAGCCGTGTGTGCCGTGGCGCTCGTCCAACATGTTGTAAACATCAAGACCTGTGAGTCACGGTCGTAGCGGCGGTGCTGAGGTTAAGATGCAACGGCACACAAAGGCTTGTTTGGCGAGGACGGATCGCTTTCAGGTTAAGCGGTTTCGATTGCAGGAGTGCACCAGCGAAACTGGGCGCTAGTAACGATACTTCTCACCTGCCAAGAACACAGCGATGCTGCGTATTACGGCCTGGTGCTCCCGTCTATGGGGAACTGGGCCAACATTGTTCATCATTTAAATACATCATAGAATATTTAATCAACCGCAATCACAATCAATCATTTTTTTATTTTATAATTGCTTTATTTATTTGTTTTATAAAAAGGTGAACATGATATTATAACCCAAAAAGCTTTTGAGCCTGGGTTTGAGGCCCAATATCTGAAGTATACCCCATGCTATAGTTTAAATCTAAAAAAGCGACCAGCTACAGTAACACAATGTGATCACCACAAAAATGTTGTTGTTCCTTTAAGGCCAGATATACCTGTGATACCTTATCATAGAACCTTTCTTCAGCCAACATTATTTTACCTTTATTAAATTCTAAAAAAATCATGAATGAATATATTAATTCTGTATCCGTTTTATCCTCATTTTTCATTTCCGGTCTCACTTGGTTTCTGCCGCAGTTTCTTGCAATGTTACCCGTAATAATCTCTCATTCCATAGTCTCTAATTGTCTTGGATTCAACCCCTTCTCCTGCAGTAATTTAAGCCCTCTTTCTCAGACTGGAGCCAAATTGGGTTCGGTAGTGTCGTTTCCCTAGCCTCTCAGATGGCCCAAGGGGACGTTATTTTTGTTCCGATTCACCAGAGCTTTGGTTCATTGTTTCCTATTGGACCCTACCTGTGAACAGCTCTATGGAGCTATGTCTATGATTACCGTGATCACTGTTCTCACATGTTTAGTGTAATCCGAATTAGTGTATTTTAAGCTTCCTTTCGACAGGCTACTTTAATAACCTCCCTTTCAGTCTTGCTCTTTTAATTTCATTTAATCTTAATGAAGTAGTGAAGTAGAACGATAAAGTAGACAAAAACAGGAGGTCATTTTCTGCCACTTACATTTGATTCCCATTTTGACACTGGTTTGTGTCCCAGTTTAGAGTACAGCACAAACTGCCAATAAGTCTTATCCACACCGACATGGATCCACATGTGTGTTTGTGGGTGTTATGAAGCCAGGCCCCATGTGAGTGTGTGGGCATTGTAAGATTTGGCTTGGCCCCAGGTTAGTGTGTGTGTTTGTGTATGTGTGTGTGTACGTGTATGTTGCAGGGACGGGCCCCGTGTGTGTGTGTGTGTGTGTGTGTGTGTGTGTGTGTGTGTGTGTGTGTGTGTGTGTGTGTGTGTGTGTGTGTGTGTGTGTGTGTGTGTGTGTGTGTGTGTGTGTGTGTGTGGGGAAGGGCCCCATGTTGAGGCCCCTGGGGTCAAACCACGACCCCGCCCACGCCCTCCTCCTATATTGCTTGTTGTAGTTTTAGTATTTCTTCCATCAGAGGTCAACCCTTACCTCAAACCCTGTAACCCTGCCATCAAAGAGGGTCAAAGCCATCCCATAATATTTGGGGTCAGGATCCCATCCCCTCTTCACTCTCTCACATCCCACCCCCACACCACCATCCCCCTCCTTCTCCTCCTTCCCCTTCTCATCATCTTCTCCCTTCTTATCCCTTCTCCTCGCCTGTCTTCTCCCCTCTCTCTTTGACTATGGTCTCGGTTTCCCCTGCGCTCCTCCTCCTCCTCCTCCTCCTCCACCTCCTCCTCCTCCTTTAAACTCTGTTCTCCTCGCCTGTCTTCTCCCCTCTCTCTTTGACTATGGTCTCGGTTTCTCTTGCGCTACTGCTCCTCCTCATCCTCCTCCTCCTCCTCCTCCTCCTCCTTTAAACTCTGTTCTCCTCGCCCGTCTTCTCCCCTCTCTCTTTGACCTCTCTCTTTGAGGTTCTCGGTTTCTCCTGCGCCACTTTCCCTCCTTCTCTTCCCGGTCTCGACTCCTTACCAGCCCTCGCCTTAATGGAGGTGTTTAATAATGCACAGGAACTCTTAGGGATGCATTACGGATGTCCAGGCAGCTGTTGCTGAGTGGACAAAGAATTCTCACCAACTCGCCCCACCAAGCCTGCTACACGGTGGGTTTTACTATCAGCGTTGTGCTTCTTGCTTACTTAGTCGTTTAGATGCTCTTACGAATAAGTACATCTGAATGTAATAGCTTTATTTGAGACGCATTGTTTTAGTGAACACACTGTTTCAGCTCGATGACCAGCACTATGCAATAAAGAAAAAAGCCTTTTTGGCTGAGAGTTCTAGGAAGGAAACGGTTACCGCCACTTTGCGATCACATTTTTTAGGATAGTATGCATTGTTGATTATATGTGATGACTACAATGAAGGATTAAATGTTCCCCACACTTGAGCGTTATACTATAACATTTACATTTAGGGCATTTAGCTTTCATCCAAATAAACGTACAATAAGCAACAGAAAAGGCAATATATCGTCGTCAGTACAGTACAGATATTCCTTAAACCAATTGCCAAGCACTTACAATTGCTAGGTTAACCTGTTAACCTACCAATTGCCAAGCACTTACAATTGCTAGGTTAACCTGTTAACCTGTTAACCTGTATACAACAATGATATCCAGGTTAAGACGCTACACGAGGTCAAGTACTATATTTAAGTGCTATAAGTGTCCGAGAAGCATAACCTTCTCTCAGCCATCAACATTTGGAGATCTAACTCTCGGAGGCCTGTCGTGGACTTTGGGATTCAATCCCAGAACCTTTCCGGTGCCGGGGGGCCAATCAACTTTAACTTATAGACAAACCTGTCTCTCGTTTCAAATAGCGAAAGGGGATCTTTGTCAAACACTGCGGCAGATTGGGGTAGCAAGTGTAAGTCTGCAGAGAAGGCCCCAAATTAAACTTTAAATCTAGTCCTTTTTCTTCAGTACTCTCTCAGCATTGGTAAGCGGCGGACGGAGAGGAAAAATAAAGAGACTGGGATTGATATAGACACAAAGGGAGAAAGAGTTAGAGAGGGATAGGGGGAGAAAGATTAGGCAACGACACTAATGGTAATGAATACCGACGTTATGGAGAGAAAGAGCAGGGAAACCAAGCAAGAGAGAGGCAGAATTGGAAAGAAACACTAAAGTATGCAGAACGTGAGTGATAGTAACAGACTCTTGAGAGAACATATATTTAAATAATGAATGCGAAAGTTTACAGCGGTTAAGAGGTTGTTCCTTTCACTAACGAACGTGTCCGGATCATGACCGGGCCAACTAGAGAGTATACGACTTTGCCGTTAATCCTGTTGCACTCTGTGGGCTTAAAATACCACAGGAGGCATCGTCTTGTTCTTACCGCGCACTCCCTGTGTTATTAGTCCTGCAATGAAGCACACGTATCCCTCCCCCGTGATTAGAGATTTTGTCGTGTCGGCCGAGTGCTACTGCCTCTCAGAGATTCAGTCATTATTCTGGAATCAAACATACAATGGACGCTTTAGCTTTAACAAAAGCCTATTCAATGATTGGGATAACCACACAAAACCAAATTTGGCCCTATCATCCTCCGTTTCGGTCTTTTGAGAATTTAAAGTCATTATTGCTATTCTGATCTCTCCTCTCCCCCTCCTTACATTCTGGGAATATTTGAGACCCGAGGTGGCAAGCATTAATGTTAAGTACCCAACCAAAACGCAGGCTTTCAAGGGGCAAAGGCAGTAGTTTTGTGCGTTTTGCAGGATCAATTTGCGCATAACTTATTTGAGCAATGTCAACATGCGTGAGTTGCTTGTTCTTGGTTCATGCACCTGTTTGTCAATGTGGCAAAACAAACATCTGATCCCACATAACAGAGCCTACATAAAACATTTCTCTAGAATAAACATTTTTAAATGAAAATGATGATAAAGAAAACATGAAGAACTTAGATTAGACTGAAGACGCAATATTTTTTCCTTATAAAAGTTATATTGCAAGGTCGACACAGCTATTGACGAAGTCAGACAATCCTAGTCACAGCAGAGAGAGAGAGAGAGAGAGAGAGAGAGAGAGAGAGAGAGAGAGAGAGAGAGAGAGAGAGAGAGAGAGAGAGAGAGAGAGACTCCATCACTTACTAGTAGTTTTCAGACAAACCTCAAGCCTGACTTGATGTTTGTCTGAACACTTATATGCATATCAGTATGCTTTTGTGTGTGAGTGTGTTAAAATAAAACAACCGTTAAAGAGCCAGTGAACCTGCTGTTTCAGCAGGAATCCGAAAACTACCAGATTAATAAAAAGTGTGTTTTTGGGTTGACGGTTCTAGGAAGGAGAAGGGGGTGTGGTCTCCCCATGGTTACGACCCACAGCAGCTTTTTGATACTGTTTCAGTACTGTTGTTGTGTGCGAGCGTTATAATGAGCCATGTTGTCTACAACATGTCCCCGTGGCGCGTCCTAGGAGACCGCCTATATGACCCTTGAGCCAGCAAGCCAGAAAACCAGCCAGCCAGCCAGTGAGTGATCTTTCAGCAAATTGTACTGACAATTAAAACCTCACACAGAACGATAGCCAGTGTCTCAGTGGCCTGTGGAGAGGGCCGCCGTTTATCAGCACTGGGTTCAAGTCGGGCCAAGCATGCTCTCTGAATTATTCAAGTATCTTTTTGGAAAACAACGTCACGTGAAGTATAATGTCAATTATAAACTCTGATCAAACATCAAACAAAGCGTCTCGATGGAGCAGTGTGAGTGAGCTGCTGGCCTGCAGTTCTCCAGACCCAGCTGGAAACACGGGGGTTGAGCTCATGAACTCGCGGTCTGCCGATGTTACGGTTTTGTGGCTAAGTCACATCTAGTCTGACGTCAACTGGAAGAATATCCGAGCAAGACACCGCATGTGTCTCCGTGGCACAGTCGAGATCGTTGCTTGTGATCAGCTCTACAGCCGTAGGATACGTTCCTGCAGAGTCCGTTCTCTTGGGGAAAGTATTTTTTTAGGTAATTGCAAATTGCATTGTCAATCACGACCAGATGGTGGTCTGTTGAGTAGGGCTGGCGCGATCAGCACTGAAGACCTGTGTTCAAGTCCCGCCAACAACCCTCGCCTTTGGACCCCTGGTGACATTTTGGAAACAATGTCAAGTGAATTGTAATTAGAACTGAAACCTCCCAACACATCGCAGTAAGCCTCCCGGGGGGGCACTCGATGCAGCTGTCGGGGTGCCAGCTCTGCAGAGCTGGGTTCAAGTCCCTCAAAAAAGCTCCCATTGAAACTTAATGACTTTTTGGTAACAGTGAATTGTAGCATCAATTACAACTCTGACCAGATGATAGCCAGCATGTCAGCGGTGCAGGGTAGAGGACTGCCGTTCATCAGCCCTGCAGACCTGGGTTCAAGTCCCCTCCACAGTGAACTCCTTTAAACCTAATGGCTTTTTTTAGAAACAATGTCCTGGGAGTTGTAATGTCCATTATAAGTAATCAGCTGGACTTGAACCCTGGTCTCCAGAGCATTAGCATTAGCAACAGTTCTCTCCGCTTCCTTACAGAGGTTGGAAAGCTGATATGTTCTGAGTTTTTAGACTCCGTAAAATAGACATGATATCATTACATTTAATAGTTACATTATGGTTCAATAGCAAGCAAACATCAGCAGGAATTGAACCCTGGTGGGTTCTCTCGCAACAGTACTCTCCATTGCACCACGGAGACAGTGACAATGATCAACAATCAATAATCAGTGAGAGGTATACATGACATTAGAATCATCATGACATGACGAGTTTCAAAATTAAATTTGGTTACACAGGACGCAAACTCTGCTCTCCAGAACTGATAACGAGAAACCTTTTCACTATGGAAAACGTTGTGAACTCTGTGATAACTCAGTAAGTTAGCAATCGCTGGCCCTTCTTTCATCTACATAAGTGACTTGTTGTCAAAAGGTTACCCCTTACCCCACTTTCAGTGCACATAGTAAAAGTGAACCTGGCCAGGGCAGAGGAAAACTTTCGAGGAACAGGGGTGCAAAGTGTATTTCTTTCTTTGGTATCTCAAGTTAGAAAATGAGGAAGGGCGCCTGGCAAATCATCATATAATTTGTTATTTTCTTATTTTATACCTCACTTCTGCCGTCTGGTGGGCGACCACCTATAGGTATATATGGCCTATGCCTTTTTCCGGCCCTGCCATGGGGATAACATGTCCCCCTCTTACCTATAACTATTCTTCAATTCCATCTGAAACAGTGGGCTCAATGGCTCTTTAAATGTGGTGATAAATTACCCCCTATTTTTTCAACTTCTCAAATGTAATAAATGTCTCGAAGGAGTCTTATGTTAATATTTGATATTTTAATATTAGTTTTTCTGTCAAAACAATAAATTATGCAGTATGGCTGAACCAAGCACGGGCCCGCTGTGTGTGTGTGTATATTCATAATCGTAGTTCATTACAGGTTCTGTAAAATCTCCCTATGAGGCCGTTAGGGGTTTTGAGGCTTAGCCATTCAGCCGATATATTGTTATTAGTTGCCTGTTCAAATCTTTACACACACTGTGCATACCAACACTAAAATGTAACAACACGGTGGCAGAATCTAGTGGTTTACCGACACAAACACACTGACACGCAGACACGCATATACACACCCTCATTGTCCCCATTTTGTCTATCAATATCGTCGAAAGATTTGATCCGAACATCCAAAATCCGTAGGCCTACATCCAAATATCATGGGATGCTGGCCACTAGCTGAGGAATCAAAAGTGAGCACAAAGTACAATTTGAGCTTGATTGCAATTAAGCTTTAATTTCCATCATCGCCGCCACAATAAGACACTCCTGCTATCGGCGCATACTCTGGGCTTTAGCACTGCAATTAAAGCCGAACAAAGGTGATTACCGTAATCACGTTTCCAGAGTATGAGGCCCCCCTGCCCGTTTGTTTCATTCCGATGCGTCGGATCAAATCGGAGTAGGACTCGCCATGACCTCGTGCTAAGTGGTTAGCATGAATACTTTTTTTTGGGAGTAAAAAAAACTAAAACGGTATGCCGCCTCATTTGCTTATTAGTCTAACTAAATGGTACTGTTGCTTTGTAAAATTTCATCAATTTGTTGTTCAGCATTCACCTCTATTCTACCAAAGTGTGGGGTGGCTGACGTTCACCATTCAGAAGAAACGTGCCGGTTGGTTACATCTAATATTGAAATGTATCTCAGTATAAGAAACGCTGATTAACGTTAATACAATTCAGAGAGTCAAGGGTGAGGGCCTCAATGTTTACATACCTCAGGATCGAACCCTCTAATCTGACAAAAGAAACAGGACATTAATCAGTTAGATTTTAAATATAAACCTGTCAGGCCCTTGTGTCTAATGAGGTGGAATATGTTAAACCTGATTGCACATGCATCCCCTTTGAGCAGCCAGTAATAAAAAATAAAAATAAGAATATGTTTCCCAAATCCGTGAAAAAATATATATTCATATGTTTGCGCTTTTACTTTTTAATTAGCCTCGCTCCAAACAATAATTAGCATATTGTTTTATTAATATGGATCTGGGCCGCCATCGCAGACAGAGAAAATGGACTGTTGACTCACTTGCTGCTTGGATATTTCTGTACTTCACTGCAGACCACCTTCGAGCTGGGAAAAGGAATGAATGCACAATACACAGCAGCACACATGTACACAAAGTCAAACACACTCTCGACTTTAGAAAATAGAATAGTATAGGATCCATCCCCTTCTCTTTGCTACTATAAATGTTTCTACTTTGCTTATTATTACCGCCACATTACAAAATACATTGACCATGTGCTACTGCAGGGCTTGAACCATGAGTCAGTCATAGCTTTTGTAGACTAATTATTTTTTGGGGGTTGAACTGAGGCAAGACCCAGACTCATTTGAAGAGGATGTTAGTTGAGATGAGATGCATGTGTATGATACATGAGCATCCCGTCGAGGGGAAGAATAAGTTAGGGTGTCAACATGCCCGTAGCCAGCTATGAGGTCACCAGGGCTCTCCAGTTTTGAACTGAGTTCAGAGTGAGAGATATTAACATGTGACTGCATACATATGTGTCCACAGACATGGTGACTAATGTATGATAGTAAGCATTATTGGCCCTTAACACTAATATTGAGAAACAACACTGACTCAAAAGGCTATTGACTTAAGCAACACCAGTAGAGGCATATACTTTCCCCTGAACTTTTAAACGTTGCAAACGTGCAAAAACATAATTATATATTTATGTGGCATTCAGTCCAATACTTACAATATATCTATGGCATTCAGTAGGCCAATGCTGTGGTAAAGAGTGTAAAGTATGACCAAGTGTTTCTTTCTGTTCAATAGATAGAACTTTATCAATCCCCTGCAGGAGAAATGTGTCAATGTTTGTCCCTATAAAATAATGGTAAAAAAATAAATACAAAACATGAAGGTAATTAAGTAAGTCAAACCGTCCAATCTGAAGGCTCTACTTAACCAGGCCCACTACTCACTTCCACCAATGCAAAGCGAACAGAACTGAGTAGGGGAGGGCGTAGGCTAACTAGTTTGTGAACGACCCAGAGAAACGCAACGCAAATTCAATGTGAACATGTTTGAGTTTTTAATAAAATCCCTGACGATTTTGAAATTCCGCCACAATTTTTTTTTAAAGTGTCTCAAAAAGAGGGCATGTCCGGGCAAAAGAGGAAGTCTGGTTACCCTACCTGTTCCACTGTTAAATAGCGGCCCAAATTGGTGGGCGCAATCCTGGTAATTTCTCTGCGTGAGAAATACGAAGTGTGGCATGTGAGCGTGTACATGGGTTGAATTGCGTGTGTCTCAAGCCAAATGCGTGAGACTTGAGAGCCCTGGGTCACAGAGATTCAGACATCTGTCCTTTTTCTAGATTTGAACATTCAAACCTAAATACAAGTGTGTGCTAAGACTTTGAGCAAAAATAGTTGAGAACTTCTCTGAGATGAGTCAATTTCAATTGAACCGCTATAATTTGGGTGTCATTTGTTGTAAATGCCATAGCCATCGGTCAGCTGTTAGTGAAGTCACATATGTCAGAACATGTGTGACATATTCTGCCACACAAATAGTGTCAGATTATGTCGGCCTCTGGGGAAATTATTTGGATTTTAGAATGCTCCCAGCATATTTCTGACCAATCAGGGCTTCTCTTACCTAATTGGTTTGGAGAAGACATCTTGCCTTGTCATTCCAATTTGTACACATGGCTTTATCAAATCATCATAGCTCCATAGCTCCTTTAAATGAGGTTCACCTTAATTCCCTTTTAGTTGCTTTGGATATCAACACCTGCTAAATGGTTAACAGTAATACTACCTTCTGGCCAATTTATGGTCCATTCAGCCCTTTCCTGTATTTTCTATTTCTATCATCTTAATGTTTCGATCTGTTCTCTTTCCTTTTTTGAACAGACCAGGAAGCCTCAGGACATGTGTGCTCCAGCTGTGTCTTGTACCACATCACATCTTCAACCTGAGCCAGTAGGTCCCAGTGGTGTTGAGGACTTCCTGTTTAGTCCCTGTACCTTAGATTGGACGTCCTGTTAAGAATAAATGCCTACAGGCCTGCAGCGTTGATGCCCTGCAGCGTTGATGACCTACATGATGAAAACCCAGGACAGAGACTTAACCGCTGGCAGTTGACCTATCAGGCTAGCATCAGGGACTAAAGATACAATCATGGATCTGCTACATCTGGTCTATTCCACCAATGGACAACCCCAGGCAGCAATGTGAGAAACTTGTTTCTCAACACCATTCAGCCCCTACTCTACTCTGAGACAAGCTACAGGCCATGCAAGGGGATGGCGCTCTGGTTTCCTGGACTATAGAACTCAGTAGGTGAGGCTGCATGTCACAGTAGGGGGTCAGTAACACGGGCCCCCCCACCCCCAGGAAAATGTGCTGGCTCCCATCCTGATCATCACCCTTTGCTCCACTCACTGTCCTGTCCCCTACAGTAGAACGAGGGCCCCAGTTCCCCTGAGTCTGTCCAGGGGGTTGGATATGGAAGCTGGTGCAATCCTATTAGTACCTGTAGCGCTAGCGGGGTCAGACTGGGAACACTGGCATGTGGCTAATGTCTTGTTCTTGAAGAAAGTAGTCCAATCCGGATCACTTTTAACTCACTTTATTTGTTAAAGTATTTCAGTATGGTAACTATGAAGCAAAAGGAGGGGAATTGTATCCAACACGCGTGTGAGCGATAAACAGCAGACCTTCATATCTATCTAGTATCTATCTAGTATCTCCGGGCTGCCCCATGTTTCTGACCTCAAATCTGACTCCCGCTCTGGGTTGTATCAAGTGGGCGTGGCCTATGCGAAGTAGGCGTGGCCTATGTGACGTATTGGCTCCGGCTTCCTCACCTGTCTAAAGGTGCTGCCATCTATGGCTGGAGTAGTTATTGCAGCTTATATGTTCGATCCTGCTTCCTCGTGGCTATGTGGGGGCAGCTTATGTGCTTAAAATACGTAACACTCAGGAGGTTGAGCGGGTTGGCTGGTGACTGGAAGGTTGCTAGTTCGAGCATAGGGTCAGAGGCGACTGAATTTCCAAAGGGTCGGGTCCTTCAATTCATGCAGAACAATGGGGTACATTCTCCACCAGTCGCTGGTTGCATGGGCTTCCTCTTTGCGGTTGTGTGCTAGGGCAGGAGCAGCATTAAAGCCATGGGGGCCATCAGGGCGAGGAAGACTTTGGCCGGGGGCTGGCCTTGACACAGTAAGAGAGGATGCAGAGAACAGGATGGTGACCAAACCTCTGGCCATCATGGACAATACCCAATTGGCTCAAAGACACGCAGAGGAGCAAGTTCAGCATGAGATTCATTCTGCCTCTGTGCCCAACAAAGGGGGGGTAGTATATCTAGCTATATTACGACAAAAACATTCCAATGTTACTTGTTGCAAGAGATTGAATTGTAGCCAGATTGCAATAATTCCAACATCTGGATTCTTAAAGGTTAACATTTGCTAAATCTATTTCAATTAAGAAACAAGCCCACTTTCTGTTTACCACTTATTTTATTATTTATGTTATTTGCTTTCCGCACCAGTGGAGAAGCAGCCATGGCAAGCAGTAATTGATTAAATTGTACATGGATTCAACAGATAGTCTAGACATAGTCATGTTTAGACTTGACGCAATGTCCTGAGTTGAAAGTTGTTTTTCATAGATTTTTTTTATGAAGTAAGCCGTCCTCATTATATGTGCTGAATATAACTTGACAGTTGGCTAAACTCTGTCCTGACATCCAGGGTCAGACAGTTTACTTCTCGTCAACAGGTTTATTGACGTGACATGGAAGGTGAAACTGTACAAAAAGCATAATCAACGCTCTCCTTGCTTTTAACATCCACAGATATATAGAAAAAGATAAAATTCAATCTCTAATATGAATTTAATCTTTTCCTTTACAGTATTCTTCACGTTTGACTTAAAAATCGTTCTATGCATACGAACTTCCAATAACTTTTGTTGAAAGACTTGTTTATTGTTTTGTTTGTTGATAATGATACATGGCCTTGGTGAACATACCCAGGCTTTCTTGGGAAAACCTGGCTCGACAGAGACGCAACTCGCAATCAGAGTTAAATGGTACCAGGACGCTCACTTTAGATTCAATTAGTCGAACCAGGTTTTCCGCTTTAGTTTCAATGCGCGTTCACATAAAAGGGGCGTTTATCGCGTCATTTGACTCAAGTTTATGCAAAATGAATCGAGCGAGAGCGGTGTATTTTGCCCAAAACGAGCAGTGTATTATTATGAATTCCTACGGAGGAATTCAAAGTCCAAATCACAGCCAAGGGGAACACGGTTGCCCATAATATGGCTAGGGTGGCGTGCTGGCAAAAAACAGCCGACCGTGTTAATCCCTATGTGAAAAGATTCAGCATATTGTCTAAAAAATATCATGTATCATCATGCCTTTTACCCCCATAGATTTGGTGCCAGCACGCTCCTACGAACATGGGGCCAAGTCAAAAATAAATAGGCTATAAAAATATTATTCAATGTGGTAAGTTGTAAGCATCCATTTGAATAATTTCAGGTGAATCTAGCCTGATTTGCAATGGCCTAGGCTCCAACCTTTAATCTCATGTTGATTACCTGTAGCGAATAAAAAAGATAACCCAATAATAATACGACCGCCCTTCACCACTTCGGAGGAGCTGGCTCTCGCCAATAACAAAGGTCGGCCGATGATGGTAGGAGTGGAAGGGGGGGATGTTCTCTGACCCCACTGCCTCGACATCCAAGGCGTTTGTTAATGTATGTATTCATGTATTGGCAATGGACATAAATAATTGTCTTGCTAATCAAATGTGAAATGATTGAGTGTCAATTAATTGTGTCATTTTTAGTTGAAGGTACAAACATTATTTTGGAGGAGCCGCTGACAATCAATCTCCAATCAGAGGTATATAGGCTAACTATCAAAGCAAAGTGTCACGTATTCTTCTCAATGTTTAATTTTTGAAAAGAATGTCCTATAATAGGTTTCCCTGATTCTTGCAGGAGACTGTCGGCATGTGACTCAAGGAAGACTAGGAGGTGATTTTTCTTAACAATTCTCACAGCTATAGTATGATGCCTAGGCCTAATTGTGTCACTGACATAGCGGTTATGTAAGGGATAATGGACAACACGGCACTTGACTATCAAAGGTTAATGTATGTTGAACGTGGGGCCACCTTTGAACTTGAAACACAGGCGCACTGCGCAACAGTAAGTGCACTGCTTCTTTGTGTAGCATTGCCTACATACGGTCCAACAAGGACGATCAAATAACGTGTACCCTCTGATGAGAATCTGTATCTCTCATAAAGAATATCGTCAGACAATGCCAAGGGATCGGTTCTGTCCCGAAAAACCCTCTGTCTCCGGAGAGACGCCTGTACGATTAGTGAGCGCCGAGGTCCACGGGAACACCCCGTGGACCTCGGCGTAGTTTAGATTAAATCAACTATCAAGCTGAAGCTCTTTAAGGCTTCACAGCAAGGCACTTTGGATAGAAGTTTAATCTAAATGACACAATAGTCCTGTGAAGATGTGAATGGCATCTTCACTGTTTTTAAACATGTTTTAAAAGATTCACGTGCTCCTGTCTGGCTGGTTAGCCGTGATAGTCCGCAGCTGTGGCTCATAGGCTAATTGAGCCACACCCATTCTGGTGCTCTTTAAGAGGGCCAGAGTTTTAGACTGGAGGGGCTGGAGTTGTGCAAGTGACTCGACAGTTGTGCTGTGTTTTAAGTAAAGAGATGCTTTTTAACAACAACAACAACAACAATGTGTGTGAAGAACGCTCTTTTTCACATTTGGTGGCAGTGGTGGGATATTCCTCTAGCCGAGTGGAGGGGACCCACATTTCGAAAAACATTGTTCGAGAAGCTTTGTGGTTTATCTCAGTGAAGAAGTTTGAGATAAGAAGAGCAGGTAGACTAAGAGTCCTGCTAGGAGAGGAGATCACTGGGGAAGTTGAACTGCTGTCCTGTGGGGTTGGCCAAAGCCTGAAGGAGGAATAGCTCGGGAACTCCTTGTTGCTGACGTGAGCCGTGTGGGGAGCTATTGCCAAGCCTTGGCAGAACAGCAGTGGCGGAGGACATACTGCAAAGAGTGCAGTGTTTGGCCAAGAAGGAGGGATTTTTGAATGAAGATTGGCGGTCACCAGAGACTTTTTGAACTGTTTATTTAGCACAAATGACCGTCTTGCACAATATTTTACCTTTTTTTTTTTATCTAATGCGCTTGTAACTGGGTTTACAAGCTTAAAAGAGGGGGAAGGTAATGTGAAGATGTGAATGGCATCTTCACTGTTTTTAAACATGTTTTAAAAGATTCACGTGCTCCTGTCTGTCTGGTTAGCCGTGATAGTCCGCAGCTGTGGCTCATAGGCTAATTGAGCCACACCCATTCTGGTGCTCTTTAAGAGGGCCAGAGTTTTAGACTGGAGGGGCTGGAGTTGTGCAAGTGACTCGACAGTTGTGCTGTGTTTTAAGTAAAGAGATGCTTTTTAACAACAATGTGTGTGAAGAAAGCTTTTTCACAAGTCCCAAGACAAGCATCCTAGATTTTGGGTGGGTTCTGTTGTGGCCACGCCTGTCGTATGTGTTCCCTCAAATGATCGCTTTCATTGGCCTGCAGCTCACTGCCTGCAGCTCATTGCCTGTCCAGGGACTTCTGCCTGAAGACCCAGGGCATTCCAAGGAAAGGCCAAAGCAATCAAGACTGAATATATTAGAGGCGACTGATGTCATCACACCTGAAAACCCCTGTGCTTATCGAGGTCAGAGTTTGCGTAAACATCTCCTTCGTGGCCGTCGTTGGGTTTAATTGTCCGGCAGTTTTCTTTGACGACATGATCAGAACAAACTCTGATGGGCCGCCCGTAGATTTGAATGCATTCTGTCTCGATTAAATTTTCTGGTCCATATTTTGAAATACTGAACATGAGGAATGAATACTGTATTCTGAATATCTGAAACTTGAATTTTTTCAAATAATTTCAAAACATGGCTGTGATTTCCTTCCATTCTTTTCATCGCGCTTCTATCTCTTTTCAATTTCTAATCTCGAAATCCTTGGAATCACATGTTTCCCACAGAAAGTGAAGGGGCCAGCTCTCAAGGGACCTGAGGCATGTTTCCATCTTTTTTTCTTGTAAAGAAACATTGCTTAAAAACGAAGCCTTTCATTTGCATGTGTAATGTTGTTATTATCTATGAGACAGACCACCCCCACACGGGGTCATGACCCCCAGCGCTTCATCGTGTGTGTGTGTGTGTGTGTGGATCAGGGCAGTTGATCACAAGCACCTAGCTCACTAGTTGCCATGGACAACATTTATTACGTGCGTGTGTGATTCTTTTTGTGTTTTTGTGCAGTCCTCACATTCAAGCGTAACAATTTATGTGGACGTACATGCGTGGGTGAGGCTGGAATTTTAAATGGTTTCTTCTCTCTGTGTGGGATTACAGTTTTGTGTGTTTGTGCATGCGGGACATAAGTGTGTATGTAAATGTTGCCTGTGTTTTTCCATGTCGAAAGTGTGTGTGTGAGTCTGCGCGTGCATGTCGATACCGTTTGTGTTCGAGTGTGTATGTGCGTGTTTGTTTATGTGTGGGTGTGCGGGTGTTGTAATTGTTGTACGTGTTCACAGGCATGGAGGAGTCTGCACTTAACAGATAAGGAGATGGTGCTGCAAAGAAAAGGGCCTTTTAGTGGTGGCCCCTGTGGCAGAGGGGCTCCCTGTTATCGTAGGCCTCAACTGGGTCACTAAACATTTGGAAGAACGCTAACATTGTTTATGATATTCCTTCAAACCGGTTTTGGTTTTCACACATTTTCTTTTGGTTCCTGTTCAAATGCGTCTTTCTCTTTCCGTTGACACCGAAACAAACGGGTGAAGGGTAAATGGACTGTATTTATATGGCGCTTTTCTAACCAAATGGCACCCAAAACATTCACCCATTCCTACACATATTCACACACCGACGGCGGTGTCGCCCTTGCAAGGCAACAGCCGTCTCGTCGAGAGCAGTTAGTATTCGGTGTCTTGCTAAGGGACACCTCGACACTCAGCTAGGAAGAGTCGCGTTCAAACTAGCAAGCGTCTGGTAACCAGCCAACCCACTCTACCTCTTGAGCAACATGCCGCGCTGAACAATGAACAGTGAACAATTCTGAAACACAACTATAGAAAAAATAAAACATGTAACCGCGTCTGATTTGGACGATTGATAGTTGATGTGAGGGTCGACAATCGACGCGCGGCGATGGGGTCCGCCAGATTCCCGCCGCCGATTACAAATCAAAACAAGAAAATCCCGCGAGGGCGTTGTGAATCAAATGGCATCATCCCACTGAATCATCATCGTCGTCCTCACCAGAGCCGCCGCGAGCCAGGGCCACTTCATCAGTGCCGTGACAACGCATAAAACACTACGCCTCTCAAAGGGCCTATATACTTCACAGCGGAGGTTCCGACCAAACCCTCCCCCTCCCCCCCACACACTTCCACCTCCACCTGTCTGCTGCGAAGGTCAAAGCATCCTGAAACCCCTGCTGCTACCTCGGGGAGACCCCTGAGCGGGCATCTAGCGGCTAGCCTCGGGCAACACCACCGCGGTATTAAAGAGGCTGTTTCACCGCCGGGAGTGATATTGGCTGGCCGTTGAAAGCCACTTTAAATTCGGCCCCATCGCGTGTCCACCAAGATGCATGCTGGAATGCATCCTGGTGTCCCTGCCCTGGGAAGCTAATAGGCTAACACTCGCTCTACCAAGGTTTGTCTCCCTTCTATCTTTTCGATATGCTCTTAGGCAATAACAAGGTGCCCTGACTATGTCCCACCGCTGTTAACATATTTTTTATCATAACCTTGTTTTTCATTTGCCATATTTTTTTAAGTTGTCGATTGTTATTTGACAATTGAAAAGCTTTTTGTATTGCATTAATGTTGCCTGTGTGAGTGCAGTTAATTATACGATTATAAGATACTGTGTGAATGTGAGTAAAATTTTAGGGTTGTAAAGAGAGAGAAGCAGTAAAGAGCAAAAGAGAGCAAGTAAGAGAAATTAAACAACCCGAAGATAATCTCTTTTGCCACCCCTACCTGTTCCTTCTTCTATTGCCTCCAGCTTCACGCAGAGCTAAATAAATATTATGGATATGAAACCCGAACGTTCTCTCGCCGCAAAAGCACTTCACTCTCGCTCAACCTCCCTATAAAACGGTTAAGCCATCACTCCACCCCGCGTTCCACACAGACAAATGTGTGTTGTTGATCCTGAATGGGTTTGAAGTACAGCAGAAAAAAGACAAAGGTCAAATGATGTTACGTGATAAGGAGGTATGAATACTGTTTTGATGTTATTATTATGATCATTCATCATCACCGTATCCCACCACTTCAGTTCGTTTAACGCATACACAAACAAACACACTCAAAGCATTCATCATTATAGGAGAAAGAAAAATAAAAGATCCCCTAACCATTTAAAAGTGTCATCTCTCTGGGTGTCAAGCGCATGTTTGCCAATTCATTCTTGTAAGTCTTGTAATTGCAGCCATCTTGGCTGCTTTGGTATCTCATAAACCACTGGCGGAGAGAAAGGGGCCCCTTCTGAATGAATTACATTGTCCCAATTCCATTATACACTCTTCTGATAATACACTCTCATTATTAGAATGAAATATTAGCATTGTGTTTATTACACTATTGGCTCGCCTGTCGCCTTCTACAAATGATAATTTTTTTTTCCCTTCTAACGCTCCTGTGTAAACTAATACCGAAGGGAGCTCAGTGAGGGTGTGTTAGCATGGTACGCTGGAGACATGTTCGCCATCACGCATAGCCTCAAACAATAAACCCACACACACACACACACACACACACACACACACACACACACACACACACACACACACACACACACACACACACACACACACACACACACACACACACACACACCAACGCGCACACATTAATTACATCCCGACATAAAGGGATTGAATATCTGCACTGCATTCTAACGTTTTTTTTCCGGGCCGGGCGGCCGTCATGCCAACGTCTGTTTTGTTGTTTTTTCATCTCTTTTGGATTTTTTTTTCGAAGGCCCATCTGCTTTCATTGTAGCTTATTGTAATTTATTTGCTAGCACAAGTACAACACGTACACACAATATGGCTAATACGGCCAACTTCTCTGCTTTTTACTCCTCTGGTAAAACATTTTAGCAATGTAGTTTGTCTGTTGGATAATACATTCATAAACTCTCATGTGGTTTGCTAAATATGTGTGACTGAGTGGGTTTCCGATTACCTGGCATTCTGCCACGCATTGCTGCATACCGAATTAGTAAATATACGTTTTAATGTATTGGTCCTCCTTGCTTGGTAACTTTTTAATTAAACAAACTGCTAAAACTGCACAGCCTGAATACTGAATTAACTCTCCAATAGCAGTCTTATTATTCAATGAATATGATTCCTAGCTGGCCAGGGCCAGGTGTGCTAGCAACCTAACCAGATATTGTAGACTGTTTGAGCAACTATCAGCTATGGACTGTGAGAGAGCATAGCATTCAAGAGCATTCTTTTTGTATTTGACATTAATTGCAAAAGGCTACCCTTAACTTGATTGGGGGAGCTGAAATTACCTGACAAGAAAATTACATTGCTTGCTTAGAGGGGTGCTAAATGACTCGTGGTGTGATTGACCCCTCATTTTGCTTGGCAGAGAATTTCCATTAAAGCCCAAATATGATGGATCAGTGTTATTCCCTATGGTCCTATTAGAAACACATTGGATCTTTTCATTTTGATTTCGGCATGATCTGGCAGTTGAGTTTGCCCAAAGAGATTCATGGAGATTGTTGTGTAATTGTTTTTGTTTTTTTCTATGTCTATGTATGTGGTATGTGTTCCTTTATATGCCTCTTTGCACCATGTATGGCACTTTGGCCAGTGAAAACTGTTTTTTAAATGTGCCTTATAAATACATTTTACTTACTTACTAATTATTTTGGTATTCTTTTTGGAAAAACAATACATGCAAAGAGAGGAAAGTGTATACATAATATGTATACATATATATAGGCCTATATATAATTTTTTAACAACAATGAGTTGACTACAGTTCCACGTAGGCTAGCAGTATCCAACACTGTGAACCACACAACATCCCATTATTTCGTCAGTGATTATTTAATACAAAGTACTCTTATCAGGCTTGGCAGAAGGATGAATTTTCAACGCACAAGAAGAAAATCCAATGTATACGCTACTTGAAAAGCAACATAATGCCCTGACATTGCATTGACTATAATATCCATTACAAGAAATGTTAATTTAAATTAGTGTTGTTGTCGCTGGTACGGTGAGTGTGTGGCATATTTTCAGTTAATTACCGTTTCACAGAGTGTTATAGCCTACATGTTGCTTGGCTGTTCACTTGTTGGTGTTCGAGCATCTATGGATAAGAATCCTCATAAAGCCAAAATCTGAATATATGGTTACATTAATGAGGCCACACTTTTGTGCTGCCCATAAGAGAAACAATACAAAATCAATAAATGTCGATATAATCTCTGTTTATGTACAAAATTCTCAGGGAAATAGTTGCTCATAAAATAACAGATTATGCCTGAACGCAGTTATGAACTCTGGGTATCTGTACTTCAGTTTCTGTACACTAAAGATTTTTAACCTGAAGACCATGAGAGAGTCAAATGAAGAGGCACCAGCATTGCCCTTTTAATATGAATTATTAAAAGTGATCCAAACTGCTTAATATGGCTTCTTAATATAAGGTTCATTTTTAATTCCCACCTTTTATGAGTAGTTAAAAAAGGGAAATACTGCAGCAAATCAGCCTTTCGCATACCTGATGCCATTCTGTTAGACATGGCAGTCTCTAGCATTTCATTTTACGCATTTTTTTTATATCAGTTCCAGTATTTCTTCTCAAGCTGGCTCCCTTAGCCTCTTCTTCCCTTTGTTGTCCGAACAATCTCTCCTTTCTGCAGGGTCTGGGGGGTTTCTTCTGTAACAGCGGTTCTCCTCAGCAATCCCTTCTTTTTATTCCCGACTCCCGACTTCAGCCGTTGGGAACATGGGGGTAGAAAGGTTGACTAAACTATGTTGTTTGTTTTGATACCAAATCTAACATGACGATACATAACTGAGCCGAGGAGAACATTTTCCATACACATTTTTGCATCACGTGTGTTACGCGGCTCAAACGTAACAAAGAAACGGGGCAGGAGACGGCGCGAAAAATCTACGTTTCTTCATTTAATTGCCTCAAAAGCAATGAATCAAACAGATATAAATAATCATGGTGCAAAGCACAAATCAAATCTCCCGCTCCGCGTCTCTCCAGGCCAGGCCCTCTTTTATCCGGTTCACGGGGACACACCCCGTACGCAGGCACACCCCCATCCTGGAACATGCGGGTCCAGGCCTATGAGAGCAAAGGCACACAAAACACGTAGCACACATACAACGACAACCGAAAGGCCAATGTGGCCGTAACACGTGTGATGTCGGAAGTAACTTTTGTTGGGTTAAAAAAAAATTGGTCCTGCATGTATGAGGAGCTTGATTTCCTTGTACACATAATGTCCAATAACCATTTAGAAAAAAGGCATCCAGTCTTTCACGATGGATGAATTCCAACCTGGGAACGAGGTTTGGCGGACCAATTACGATGACAAAAACTGAGAGGGCCAGTTGCGAGTCAGGAAAAAGGTGTTTGACGATATCTTATCTGAGCGAATTTCCCGGGAATTTTCGGTTGTTTAACAAAAGCAGTTTATCGGTGCAAAAGCCACATGAAACTAAGTGGTTTTCAATATAGAATACTTAAGGGGGTCATTAAGTTCATATTTGAAAGTCCCAGCACCTTTACCAATATATCTTACATTTCAACAAGAGATTAATTCACCCTTAGGCCTTTGAGAGGGCTGGGACTCGCAGTGTGGTAACACCGGCTCTATCCGTGATTAATTGAGGGATGATTAACACCAGTCAGAAAAAAGGGGTTGAAGTGTAGAAAGTGGAGTCAAATTCCAGGCCAGTGTTTTATGCATTCATCCATTTGATCTTATAATAATGACTTGCAGTTATATAGCTCCCTTTTCAAGGCAATCAAAGACCTTTACATAGAGTGTGTGTGTGTGTGTGTGTGTGTGTGTGTGTGTGTGTGTGTGTGTGTGTGTGTGTGTGTGTGTGTGTGTGTGTGTGTGTGTGTGTGTGTGTGTCCTCACCACACACCTGGCTGCCACAGTGGAGAGGGGAGGTATGAAACTATCCAATTAGACACAGGGGGGACGATGAGGGCCATTTTGGTTCAAAGTCCTGGTGTCCCTACGCCTCTACCAGCACTCCTGCATTCTAGGTCCTGCGGTTTTCTGCTCAAACTCAACTTGAATGTACAAAGATTTCCAATTGCATTTCTTTGAAAGAGAGTTGTCATCCAAGAATTGTTGTTTATTTGACACAATACGTCCCCTTCACACCCAACCGCAGAGTTAGAGGGATCCCGAGACAAAAGCATTCTGCTGTGAGAAGTCCTACTAGTTTATTGAGCGGTGAGTATGTTGTGCTTCCAGGGTTGTCTATTCCTTCTCAATTCGCCTCAAGGTCTTAGTCTGGCCCAGAGGGCAAATCTTTCTGTTTGCTCGTCGTCCATCTTTCAAGTTTTCTTTCTTCCTCCAAAACACTCCCAACAGTGATTTATCATTTTACGTATCCCTTTGTACTTCATTTGTTTTATTTATTTCACATCTCTACACAACACATACCAGAACACACACACACACACACACACACACACACACACACACACACACACACACACACACACACACACACACACACACACACACACACAGGAAACAAATGGACACATAACGAAACAGACACACACACAGACACACTATTTCTCCTTCCATTCTTCCATTCCACATCGTCAATCAATTTCACATTTCTGATCTTTTCCACCTCTTAGCTATCTTTAATTTATTTTTCCTTGGTCCCTAACCTCCTGATATACTTCTTCTTCTTCGCTCATCCGGAGCCACAGTCAGAAGAACCGCTGCACGGCGAAGCTGCTGCTGTGGTGTGTGTGTGTGTGTGTCGGTGTGTGTGTGTGTGTGTGTGTCGGTGTGTGTGTGTGTGTGTGTGTGTGTGTGTCGGTGTGTGTGTGTGTGTGTGTGTGTCGGTGTGTGTGTGTGTCGGTGAGAGAGTGTGTCGGTTTGATATCAAAGATGAACACTCATTACTGTTTAACAAAACCAGGTAAAAGAGAGGGAGTTTGGAGGGAGGGGAGGGGGAGGAGGGGCAGGGAGGGAGAGGATGAGGGAGTAAGGGGCGAGGGAGGGAGGGAGGGAGGGACATTCCCCAGCTTGCCCAAAATGGCCGCTAATATGGAGTTCCGACACGCGGGGGCTTCACGCCAGGGGGGAGAAGGATAAACTAATCTCTCGGTCGCCGTTATTGAGAAGCGTGTCTACATTACTCTTAATAATCACCAGCCCCCCCATGGCGAGAGACAGAGCGACTGGCCCTACCCCTACCACCTCTCTCTGAGTTTGTTTGCTGCCAAGTCGAGGATGTTGGGAGATGCGTGAGTGCCTCGGCTAGGAATTCCCACTGATTAACACTCACAAACACACAGACACAAACGCACACATTTTTATATTTTGTATCTCATCTGCTTTCTTTATTTAACATCTCTATACACACATGCACGCACGCACGCACAAACGCAGACACAAATGCACGCACGCGCATGCGTGCACAAACACAAACACACACAGTCTTTATAGTGAGTCACAAGTGATTTGCCGTTGTTTGTCAGGAATGCCACAGTATATATATATATTCCATTATTTCCGAGGTATACGAAAACTTACGTGAATGAAATAAATGGCAGAAATTCTCCCCGGTCGCATTGCATTTATGAAATAATGATTCAAATTTGCTGTGCAATACTGCACTGTTAATATGAGACGTTTTCCCATCTTGCTCTACTGGCAACTTTTAATAATACAGCCATCATCCTTTTATTTGTAACTTTCATTTTGGGTTTAAAATACATCAAATAATTACAAAAAAAATAATTGCGAGTATACAATAAAAAAACACACATCATCCCATTTTTTCCCTCTTAATCAGTAACATTGTAGCTTTTTGAAAACATTACCATTTTGCTATAATTTCTGGCATTAAAATGTAAATTGAGCCCGACTATAACATTATCCGTGGGTCCCTTTATCTGTACACATTACATTCTTCCTTTTCATTCTCTGTATCTATTCCCGGGCTCTGTGTGTTGACAGAACAACAATACCCATCAGCCCACAGAATAAAGGTCTCTTTCCCTCCACTTTACAATGAGTAATGGCGGCAGCTTATCTAGCAAGACTGGAGGCACGTCGCATGGCAGCGGATCAATTAGACGTGTCAAACAGACGAACGTAGCCGCATGGATCTCCTTTTATTAATCCTCCACCCCAGTGTGAACTCCCTATGATCCAACACACACACACACACACACACACACACACACACACACACACACACACACACACACACACACACACACACACACACACACACACTTTTCAATTGACTAGCTCCATGCAACTGTTTCATTGGGTTTTTTATGAACTGGATCTTGAGCATTGACTGGCTGATGTGCACATTTACAAATATTTAATACAGCCACATGTAGCACGCTTGCATACACTTCTTTAATGAAAAAGACTTGTTGGAAATGCACCAACCTACTGTAAATGGGGCGAGGCAGAGTGTGCGTGCGTTTGTGCGTGCGTGCGTGTCTGCATATGCGTCTGCGTGGTTGGGACCAAGACCCTGGACTGCAGGATATCAAGGCCCAGCGGGGGGTCACCTGTGCTGGGGAGAGCCCGCCCAAGCCACCCCCTTCCTCCTGGCTGCTTTCATGGAGCAACTACACAGAGATACCACCTAACCCCACGAGACAAACGCAGCACGCTACGAAAATAAGGCAATTGCAATGTTTGATTGACAGCAAGTGGGAGGTTGTGTTAATTCAATACGAGGGTTGATGCAATACTCTCGTATTGCATTAACCCTCGTATTGCATTAACATAACCTCCCACTTCAAATGTATGACTCTGGAAGGAGTATCGTCCCTCGAGGGCCTCATCTGTCCATCCATCAGCAGTGTCCGTTCACATTTACACACTTACACTCAGATATAAGTGACGTTTAGCTGCACTGACCTACAATCAATATTGATGCAACTACGCAACCAACATTGAAAACGGCAATGAAAAAAAAAAGAAATTGTGAGGAATTTTGACATTGTCAATATTGACAATATATAGTCGAAGGAACGTTTTAGATGATGGTGAGATTTTGTCGATGAAAATATCTTGCATACAGACCCACCTAGTTTAATTCAGTGTGAAAACCCAACATTGACATCTATCTGCAAAATGTAACACATTTAATAACTATGTTAAAAGCAGAAACCAATTACAAAAAAACTAAAGCTCATGGGTGGTCTAACAAATAAATATATTTAGTCATGTCGCTCAAGTGTCGTTACCTTGACAACCGCCTCTGGTCTTCCCTGTCATCAGTCCTGCAGGCCTGCTATGAACATGGCGTCCATGGTTTCAAAATGAATATCACACATCCTTCCACCCTCCCTCTCCTTTATGTTCTGGGCTGCCGATTCGACACACATACACACACGCGCACAAACATACGAACACACACACTCGGACTAGTCCTTTTTTCGATCTATAATAACGCACACGATTGTCTGTGTATTTCTGTGTACGTGTGTCTGTGTGTGTATTTGTGCGCAAGAGTTAAGGACACACTTATGTTTGGCGTTTTCCTTAGGGATTCTCTGAGCCTTGATTTTTTTTTTTCCTTCTCACCGATCACTGCTTAGCTCATTAAGACAGACTTCCTTTTCCTGGCCCCACACACACACACACACACACACACACACACACACACACACACACACACACACACACACACACACACACACACACACACACACACACACACACACACACACCGACTTATATAAGTTCAAGCCCACACACACAGTATTTCAATCTCCCTTTAGGTTCCTCCGCTCCCTCTCACTATAACTTCCTCTCCTCTCTCTGCCTCCCTCACCGCTGTGGAAAAATCTATCCTAATAACATCACAAATGATTCAACCTGACTTTAAGTCATTACTAGTTCAGTTGATTCATTAGACTTTGTATATGTTAACCTTGCACATAGAGATAGCTCACAACCTCATTCCAATTAAAAAGGTGTTGTTAGTGAGCATTTATACATAAATCAATCATACAACTTCTTTACTGTGTAGATTATTATTAGCTTGCGTCCACTACTTCGCGTATTGCTGATTAGCCTCTTCTGCCTTGGCTGGCTTCAGCAATGGCCAGTCCTTAAGTTTCCATAACGATCAGGCCCCACACCTTTTGTTTTGTTAATATCAGACCAAAGTCCTCTGATGCCACTGCCCACCATGTGAACCTTACCCCACCATGTGAACCTTACCCCACCATGTGAACCTTACCCCACCACGTGAACCTTACCCTACCATGTGAACCTTACCCCACCATGTGAACCTTACCCCAGGGGCTTTAGGGGATTATGCTCCAAATGAGTCTTCCCGGTCCAATGCTCCACTAAACCAAATGCTTTGCCGCCGTAGAGTGTCTTACAAATTCTCCGTCCTCTCTCGCTCCCTCTCTCATTGTTACTCTCTATCTTCCACTAATGTTACCTCTCTCTCTCTCTCGCTCTCGCTCTCGCTCTCTCTCTCTCTCTCTCCCCCCTCTCTCTCTCCCCCCTCTCTCTCTCTCGCCCTCTCTCTCTCCCCCCCCCCCCTCTCACTCTCGCTCTCTCTCTCTCTCTCTCTCTCTCTCTCTCCCCCCCCCCCCCCCCCTCTCACTCTCGCTCTCTCTCCATCCCTCCCTCCCACCGGGCTACCTGCTTACACACGTCAAGCTTTGTTAGCCCTGCCACCTGCGACTGTGTGTGTGAGTGTAAGGGGGAGTGTGTGTGTGTGTGTGTGTGTGTGTGTGTGTGTGTGTGTGTGTGTGTTTGTCCATCTGTATGTACTGTATGTTTCCATTTGTGTGTGTTTATCCATCTGAGGGTGGTTTTTAAACAGTGTGTTTGTGTGTGTTTCCTTTTATATCGATTTGTTTATTTTCTCTGTGTGTGTGTGTGTGTGTGTGTGTGTGTGTGTGTGTGTGTGTGTGTTTGTGACTGTAAGTTTCAATTGCTGTGTGCGTGTTTCGTTATATGTCCATTTGTTTCCTGTTTGTGTGTCCACCTGTATATATGCTTCCATTTGTGTGTGTATCCCTCTGAGTGTGTGTTTCAATTGCTGTGAGTTTGTTTGTGTGCGTTTCTTCATGTGTCAATTTATTTATTTTGTGTGTGTGTATGCGAATGTGCGTGCGTGTGTGCTTGCACAACAGGACATATGCATTCGTATCCCATCGCAGTGCCTGTTTTATTTCCAACAGTGGGTTGGGGACCACAATAAAAAGCGTGTGTTCAAAATCTAATAACGCCTCCCAAGTCTGAGAGCACCGCTGCAGATAACAAATACGCATTTAAGTGCAAAACGCAGACTGCTTCACATTACATCCACAATGGTACGGTCTGGGCTAACGAAAAATGACTCCACCTGGATCCATCATCCATAATTGATGCATCTGAGCCTATGCCGGCCCGCTATAGGCTGATCTAAAATCTGTATGTGTGAGAGTATGTGAGGTCTTGCTGGGGAAACCGTTTAAGCACTCTTAAGCCAACATACACAATGGGGAATGCTGAATATCAAAAAAACATCTGCAGAAGTGAACTGCAAAGCCTGTTTGAGCTTATACAGTCAACATTAACCAATCTATATATAAATGCAGTATATATGTACATCTATATATATATATATGTATACAATCTAAAGGCAATGTGAAGGCATTACAGGCTTGTTATACTACTTTGTATTAATAAAGCATTTTCATAATTGCCTAAGCCATATTTTGGCCAAAGGTGATGTCCATCCTAACACTGCTGATTCACTGTGCCTTATTGGCTACATTCTACGCCAATCAGAGTGCTTTATACATTCCATCATCATTATCTGCCAGTCTATATACTTACAGCATCTATTGAAATAAACCTTGGGGAATGGCTATACATGAGTTACATTGAACACAAAGGTAGACGGTACATAGGTCATTCAACATGAGCCGTATGGAATATTTATCCACGTTTAGATGCGGTATACATTAAGCATGAAGGATATGTTTGGGTTTTGTTCATTGAATGTCAATCTGGTCGATTATGTATGAGTATATACCTTCACCACTAAATCTTCTCAAATGTATAATTTGTTTACACACACACACACACACACACACACACACACACACACACACACACACACACACACACACAATGTGGACTCCTGAGTCCACTGTGAAGCCAGGACGAGATAAACCATTAAACAAACCAGCAAAGACCAAAGAAAAGGCTCGTCTGCCGCGTTGTTGTCACCGCGCTTGAGACCGCGCTCGAGTAGTAGTCATCTCAGCAGGTAGTTCAATTATAGACGTAATGAGATGAAAACACATTTCGGCCCCGAAGAGTGGAACATCAAAGTGCCTGCGCTCCTCCACGCTGGAGAAGAACAGAAAAAGGTCATCCAAATGCGTTTTCACTGAGGTAGCTACTGCATATCAATTTGATGCCACGCTCCTCAAGGAACAATCAATTCCACTCCCCCGTCGGACTTTGATGAATTCTCTTCGCTCGACATCATCGCCACCTCGTTACGCTCCGACGAGAACAACGGAATCCCTGCCGAGACGTGGACCGGTCCGTTGTATCGCCATTACAAAATAAAAGCCCCCCTCCCCAATGGTTGTTTGACGTGCACACGTTTTATTAAATTAATACTGAACAACAGCAAGGAACGCAGATACTTTCTTCGGTAGATTGTAAGGGTAAGTACCGCCTTTTTCGCCTCTGAATTGCCTCTGATTGGATAGAAGGGCTCTCCTCCGATTGGTTAGTGTTAGGGTTAACCCTAACCCTAAATTAACCCAAACAGCAAGGACTAATCGCAACACGATCTAAAGGAGAGCTCTTCTAAGCAATCAGATGCGAAAAAGGCGGGACTTACTCCTACCGTCCTATGGAAAAAATCTTTGCGGCGCGGTGCGGCGCGGCTGGAGTCACGGCATAGCGTGATGGATGTGGCGAGCGGGCGGGAATCGCGCCGTGACTATCGATGGCTGCTGTTCATTCGGCTGTGGCGCTCCTCTGAGACAGGCGACGCGTGACAGGGTGAATCTTTCACGTTTCGCCAGGCATGGGCAGGAATCCCAACATCCCACCGCCCCCAAATGCTTTCCTCCCGCAGGGGGATGGTTTCCTTTGGTTGGCGGTGCTCCGTTTATGGAGTGGCGGAGGAAGTGGGTGGTTTGAGGGGAGGTGGTGAGGGTGATGGAGTTGTGGTGGTCGTAAGATGTTGGAGGTTGTAGTGGTGGTGGTGTTGGTGGTAGTGTGGCGGAGTTGGTGATGGTTGTACAGGTGGCGTCAGTAGGTTGGAGTTGATGATGCTGCTAGTGGAGGTGTTATCGGGCAGGGTGGGGGCAGAGCCAAAAGGGGTGGAGGAGGTCACATGTTGGCTCTCGGCTGCACGCATGCAAAACCCCACAATGCTCCCGAACCCTTTCCCTGTCCATTTTGTTTTTCATTTTGCTGTGAATGTCCGAACATTGAGTTGAGCCGGCGTCCCCGCAGCGGTCCTACGTGATACTGTAGCTTTGCTCCCTGCATTATTAAAACCCCAATAGATTAGAGTCGATGAAAACCTGATTCTGCAGCAGTGCTCCCAGCCGGCGCTGATTCAGCCAGAGGGAGAAAAGAACCATCTCTGTTACACTCGGGGGTTAGGAGGTGGAGGAGATGACAGAGGAGTGAGGCCCTTCTCTGCTTGATCCTCCCCTGGACCCCGACCCTGGACTCTCCCTCGTTTACTTTATCCCTCCCTCCGTCTCTTCTCCTCCGTTAGCCTTTCTGTCCGTTCCTCCCCGCTCTCCGCAGCGTGTCACTCTCTGTTAAGCTCTGCTCATGCCCTACTGTTGCAGACACGCACGCACGTACGCGCACGCGCACATACGCAACCATGCACAGTAACAAACAACCTGACACAAACACACACATAGAGGAACACAAATACACAAACACACCCACAGTTACGCACAACATGAAGCAAACACACACGCCGTCATACACAACATGAGGCAAACACACACAGTCACACACACACACAAACAAGCACAGTCACACACAACCTGACACAAACACACACACACAGTCACACAGAAAATGACACACACACACAAACACACGGGTCACACAAATATAGTTGAACAAAAATACAAAAGCACACAACTGCATCTACGCATGCACATGCACACACATGGCAGACACACAAATGCACGCACAACCAAGTGCAAACACAAGTCACACACACACACACGCACACGCACGCGCGCGCACACACACACAGTCACGCACACCGACCCACACTGACCTCCACGATCCACACCTCTGAACACAGAGCGTCTGGCCAGTCAGGTGAGAGAATGATGAAAAGCAGTTCAAACCAGATCCGACATTTCGGATTACCAGCGGCTGTTCCTTCTCACACCGTTGCCACAGAAACCTCCCCCCCCCCCCCCCCCCCCCCCCAATCTAATCTAATCCACACCGGTGGAACAGGTGGTCGCCCGGTAACCAGGAGAGTAAGAGGTGGAGCGGGCAGGAATAATAATGAATCCTCGGTGGGTAATTAGTCATGGCGGCACCGTAATGGATGTTTGTCCCTGGAGCGGGGGCCCTAATGCCTCCGGAAGGTTCCGTGCGAACACACGCCTGCTATGGGGGACTCCGATCGGAAAAACGCTAAATAATTCGGTCACGGTGAATGTTTTGCGGGTGGAAAAAGAGAAAAACACGGGAATGCCCTTGCATGATGAAGCCTAATTTCAAAATGATCTTTAAATGGATTATATAATATTCTATGTTATTTATTATGCGGTTGATTTGGGTTTAAGGGCTGGCATATTTCATTTTAATCACGAGGTTTCGACGTTCATAAATACATAAATGTATAAATTCATAAATATTTCATGTGCAGTAAAGATATACATCATTTGAACAGCATGTTCCCCTAATGTGGGTTTTTATTCCCTTTTTCTTTTCACAGCTTAACATGCTTTTATCTCACCTTCAAGGTCAGGCGATTTTGGGTCAAACAGGATAAATGATTAGGGATGCAGAGGCAGAAAACATTCCCCCCCAGCTACCACGGCTGTAGGTCGGAGCTTTAGAACATGGTTTATCACTTCCCATCGGAAAGGAACAGCACTTAAATCATCCACTCGTCCGAAGGTGAACAATGGTGTCGCGAATTGATTGGGAGCTCACACTTCCTTTCCCATCGAACAATGGGCTCTGGCCATCCCCGCAAGGTGATGTGGTCCAGTCCCACTCTGCCCGCGTTTACCCTCCCAGCAATGAAGAGGAAGAAGACAGACCCCCTGTTCTTAACGAAAATGACAAGCTTTAATTGAAAAAGTAATTGACCAATTTAGCGTCAATTAACAACACAGACTCAACAAAGAGGATTCTTCAGAGGGGTTGGACCAAACGATCAAACTCATCGTTCTTGCTTGAGAATGTGCGACGAAAGCCTGCTTGTCTTCTGAAAGTGATCTCTGGATTTTTGGCCTGGATTGGTTGTTAGTGGAGTCAATGTATGGATGATCAATTACAAGGAGTTGCTTTCTTATGTTGAGGTCAAAGTGGCTGGACTTGAGCTTACACATACACCTTGGTCTGTAAGACACATTTTAACTGTGTTCTAACGGAAGGATTTTTTTCTTTTTTAGCATACACACACTGTTGTGCTCTGTGCCCCGCCAGAGCCCCTATTTAATAAGTCAGGACACGCAGCTGCATGTAATGGTATTCATTTATACCGTTCTGCACATCAAGATTTAGAAGAAAAAATAAAGAATAAATAACAACAAAGAAAAAAAACAAAGACAAACGATCAAAAACTGAAACCATAATATTCTTACTCGATAAGACTCACAGCAAAAGGAAAGAAACACGTGATGTTTGAATTCTTCCTCCCCGCTCCCATCTTCCCTCTCCTTTCCTTCCCCTGCCCCTGACGTTCCTGGAGGGGCCACAGCCTCTTAAAGGGCCTGATGAAGTGGGGCGCCCTGTTGTTGAGAACAAAGGGGCCACTCCATCTTGGCTCTATCTCGCAGACATCTTGGGTCCTCTGGGAACAGCTTGGTCCGCTGTACAATATTCAGAGTCGTGAAGTGGTGAAGCACAAAGAGAGGGAGAGGGAGAGAGAGAGCGAAAGAGATAGGTGGATAGACCGAGACTATAGCAACAAAATCACTGATACACTGCAAGTAATATAATAATTTGGTCAATGTTGTGCTATTTTCAAATAAAGCAGGTTTATGCTTATACAAAATCAAATTGAAGTGTTACCTGGGCACCTATGTTTCACCCCATACCAACGCAGTCCCATTCCAGACTGTATTGGAGCAATCCTGATCTCTGGAGCTGCTGTGCCTCTGAAACCATTCACACTCAACGCTCGCACTCTTAAGTGTGACAGACGTCACGTGTCATTCAACCCGACATGAATTGAGTCTGACACATTTGACGCACGCCTTCTGACACCTCTGCGTCTAAACTGTCAGGTGAACACATCAGCGAGAGAGACAAGAGGCATCTTTATCATTTGTGACATCCACGTGGCGACCCAATAGAGAATTAGTTCACAGCTGAAACTCCCCGCGTCACTACAAACCATAGATATTTACAAACCAAACATTTGTTCTTTTTAATACTTTCTGCTAATTCTAAAGTGGAGTACGACAGCTTGGATGTACCGATGCCAACGCAGTGACCGAAGGTTTTTGGCGCCGTTAGCGAATCGAGAGGAATAGGGTAACGGGCGATCGGTCTTCCTCGACTCATTCGACCGAAGCCTATTAGCTGTACAGTCTGTTCACGTCCGTCTCCACACGGACCCCCGCGAACAACCTCGAAAACGAAAATGAGCCAACGCAGCGTTTAGAGTGGCGACGGCAAAGCCAAAGAGAACTAAAGTAAATTCAAAATGGAGTCACAGGTGGAGTGTTTGTTTTGGGTTTTCCGTTGCTCTGGAACGATAGATTGTGATTCAACTTGGTTTAAGGTTTGTGAACGGAGATTTCACCGGAAAATTTAATCATGCAATAAATTAAGATAAACCATATGTGCATTTCTTAAACATTGACTAATTATAAATGTATCAACTACCATCTACATGACATTTGTATTATTACCCTCAGCTCATATTGTCATGAATTCATTTTCCTAACATCATTGAAATACATTTCCTAGGCTGACATTTATCTTGAAAAATCCCGTCCAATTAAATAAGAGACGAGTATGGAGGAAAGTGTGCCGAATCCCGACACTAATTTATCACCCACAACAACCGGAGTACGTAGCAACGGGTTCCCTTGAGCCTACGTCAACGTGGTCTTCACCCTCGCAACTAAATAACACTGTCAGACTCCTGTTAGCCATCACCGCAAAACAAGATTGAACGCTAATTCCTCCATCGTCTTCGGGTCCGAGGATATAAAGGAAGAAAGGAAGACATTAAGTGGTTACATTTTTTCCACATGTGCGGCGATTCAGGTGCACTATAACACCTTGACATGTCGTCGGCGATAGCGTTTCAATTACATTTTAATTTGAATCCCCCTCGTTTTTGTCGAACAACAGTTTTTTCTTTAACGCCGACAAACAGGTTTATTTTTCAGGAACGAGCTTTCAGCGTGTTTGGCAGGACTCGGGCGACTTGGGGTGCCGCGACACCGCATTCGAACAACAGATTAACCTTTCGTGCCACTTTTTCCATTCAGCCCGTTCTGTATTTTTTCATTTAATTCCTCCGTCTCATTCTTCAGATTTGTATGTTAGGCACCTGAGGGTGAGAGAGAGATTACAGTTGGGCTTTCAGGTCCCCCCCTTGCATATGTTTGGCAGCGAGGGTAGGCCACCGCTAATGGCAATTGGGTTGAATAATGCATGCTGAGGCGGAAAAACAACCCTTTGAATGGAGCTCTCTGTTTATGGCGAATAACAACACGTGGAGAGCAGGGCGAATGGATGCAGATGTGCACACTTAGAGATGTGCATAAATCTCTAAATCGTTTTTTACTGTGTGTGTGTGTGTGTGTGTGTGTGTGTGTGTGTGTGTGTGTGTGTGTGTGTGTGTGTGCAACCTGCCCATGCACACACACACACGCACGTATGCACGCAAGCAGACACACACACAAACATACACACACGCAGAGACGCAGAGAAGAAGTCGGTATACAATATTGACACGCACATTAATACGAACCCACACACAAACAAGTATAAACATGCAAGCACAAACATATTGATACAGACACGAAACGCTGTATACAATATTAATACTAGTCTGAAAATGCAAACACACACAGACACACATTGACAAAGAGAAAAAACGGTATACAATATTAAAACACACGTATTAAAACAAACTTACACAGACAGACTAGCATAAACATTCAAACACAAGCACGCACGCACACACGCATACATTTAGCCTATACAAAAAGACAAAAGGACACACAAGGCGACACAGCAGGACTTTTTCATTAACTTCAGCTAATGAAAACAAATCCAATGCAGTCCATTAACGAATAAACAGACTCAGTCTTCATTCTCTCTCTCGCCCTCTTTCACTCCAGCTCTCTCTCTATGCTAATTTATGTTTTAAACATTTTAATTAAGAGCTGCATTATACCGTTATTATGAACTAATAACGTTTGCATAATATAAATCAATCATTTGCATCCCCCTCTATAGGTAGGCGTTCATGCTAATCAGCACGAGGCCAATATGAAGCGTGCCTCCTCAAATTTTATATGTGACAAAAGAAAGATTACACGCATAATTACAAAAAAAGTTTAGAAAAATATCATCCGTTAGAAGGACAATATTAACAAAGCCGCAGAAACTCTGACACACAAACACATATGCACAAACAGAGACACACACACACACACACACACACACACACACACACACACACACACACACACACACACACACACACACACACACACACACACACACACACACACACACACACACACACACGTGCACAGACAGCCCCCTCACATAAAAACACTCCCACACGCATCCAAAGTTCATCCCAATCTTCGGAGGATAAAATGGTGTCACACCGAAAAAACCCAGAACGGGATGCCTTGTTATTTAGCGGGAGTGTGTGATGGATTCTGATTACGGGCTTGTACAAGTGCAGTTGACCCTCTTATCCACCATCAAGGAAGACAGAGGTCACCAGAAGAAGCTTGTTTTTTTTCCTCGCTTCTCTCAGGCTCTTTAACCTCTCCACACAACACAATTATGTTGCTTTCTACCAAACAATGCTTTGCTGAAAGTAATCAACGCTTTCCCCACAGAGTGGCACCGCCACCATTCCACACCGCCTGACGAGGGAAAAGCAAACATTGAAACTGTTTCGCAAGTATTTTCTTTCACTTTCCTTCGACGTACGACCAAAGCCAGACAAACAACTTTATTGTCTACGACACTTATCCCACTAGGTGGCAGATCACCAAGTATGAAGTGAGCGTCAGCGTAATTTGAGTAACGACAGGTGGTCCTATGCTAATTAAAGTTAGATTGGCTGGTTGTTTTCTCTTTATATTTTTACATAATGTTCTGATTCCGACTTTTGTCTCCGTATTTACATTCATTACACTACGCGGAGGTATGCTAACTAGCATATGTATCGTCGCGTCAACCGTCCTTTTGTGGTTTGTTTGTTGAATTAGGGTTTAATCCACTTGATACATGCACTTTAACAAGAGGGATAGCTGGAAATAAAAATGCAACAATCCCTTTCAAAATAATTGTTTTGCCCCATTACACCCTTGCCTTTCAAAATCTCTCTCCCTCTCCCTCTCCCTCTCTCTCATCGCTCGATTATATCTGTATATCTTCATTTTTCTCATTTTAAAATCTTTAAGATGTCGTCCCTTATATCCACGTGGCTGCAGTCAAAGAAAGTTTATGCGTAACATTTTATTTGAGACGTGACAAAAAAAAGTTGAATCTTGAGTCTCCCGGTCTCCCTTCACCTCGACCTCCTCCTCGGTCTCCCCCTCTGTCTCCCCCTCTGTCTCCCCCTCTGTCTCCCCCTCTGTCTCCCCCTCTGTCTCCCCCTCTGTCTCCCCCTCTGTCTCCCCCTCTCCAGGGTAACAGATAGAGGAGTGTCAGGCTTGTCAGACCGCCTCCTCTTCGGTCATCCATCAGCCCAGCGGTTCCTTGAAAGAAGAGCGGGAAAGAAAGGACGCGAGAATGGAAAGGAGGGCAGAATGAAAGAGGGCAAGAGAGAGACGTGATTCCCAACCTAATCCACGGAATAGGCACTTTCTCAATAGGACTCACAGCGACCCATGTGAGCAATCGCTGCCCTTCCTAAAAAAACAGGAATGCTTCAAGCAACTTATGTTTTAAAAAGAAAGTTTGATCCCTGACTCCTCCTAACTGAATGTCGAGGTGTCCCTGAGCAAGGGACCTCACTTTTACTACTTCCGACGAGCTGGTTGTCGCCTTGCATGGTTGACACCGCTGTCAGTGTGTGAATGTGTTCATGAATGGGTGAATCTTAGCCAATATTGAAAAGTGTTATGAGTGGCCACTGATTAGAAAAGCACTTTGTAAATGCAGTCCATTTTCCATTTGATTTCTTCTTCATTTTCAGGATAGACAGGGCTTACGTGTTTTTGTGGGCATCCCGGAAGTTAATGTTTATGCTTTACTTCTGCCCAAATTTCCATTCCAAAAGCTTCATTATACATAGATATGTTTAACGAGATAATCATGACAAACGAATACCACTTTAAAAGGTTTTTGATTCGTGAATGCATCAATTAAGAACACGACTTGGGAGTGAGAAAGAGAAGTCTGCTCTCTTTTATGTGACTCAGGGCATAAAGGTCTGCATAAATGAGGCTCCAGTCCTGCAGGAAGTGATCATTATTCATCATGAGGTGACCTGGTGCTCAGGAACACTTCAAAGTGAGTTAGAGGGCCTCAAGGACATGTACCATAATCAATTTAGAGGCTCTAGCCTTTATGGAGGGTGGGGGGGGGGGGGGGATCCGCGGCTTAGGGTAATGGCGAGCCCCCCCCCTTTTTCTCAGAGACTCTGGAATTTCACAGAGCCATCTCAAAGTGCGCCCTGGTTTAAAGGGCAAATGGCCAAGTTCCCTTCTCCTTCCAATTTATTTAGTTATTTAGTATAACTTTTTAACAGTACTTTCTTTTTTTTTACCTTGTTTTAACAGCATATTTGACGATGCTTTGCGAATCAATTCCTGTCGGGCAAGAGCCCCCAATTTGATAATGATATATGACCATTAGCCCCTCTTTGATATGAACGTTTTTTCGCTTCCTTAGAATGAGCCCATTATAGCGCTTCGTCTTCCAAGGAGCCTGCCATGTTTCCACAGTAGGCCAGAGCGGACAGAATGCTCTGAAGAGGTAAAGTTTTCAATGAAAAATCATAATCACTATCTTACTTGTAAGCTATGGGCTATACTAATATAGACTGAATAACCAAATACAATTTATGATTATATCAAGGAACCCCCTCATTTGACACTTCGCTACTCGATGCTGAAGAAGATGATTAAATTATCAAGCATAATTTACAAGGATTTACCACGTAATTAATCATTGTCATCACCGTGATATGTAATTCGCATCTAAACAGCTAGCAAGTTTGTCAGAGTGTTGATGAGCAAAAGCTATATTTTCTCGTAACCAGTTCACACATATCAAGCACATATAAGGAACACTTTGGCGGTTCAATTTTAGAAACACAGCTAGCACAGCAGCATGATACATTTTGAAGTCTGGGTCGCGAAGAAGTGTAAAAAGTGTCTAGGCAGTTTTCTTAGTCTTGGATGGCTTTGTTTTCTCACTTCTCACGCCTCAGCTGGTTGTACATATGTGTCTGGCAAGGGGGGACGAATTGAAACCATTTGTCATCTCTGACGGGGAATTAGGCGTTTGATAGAAAGCCAGTGGCAGTCATTGTGTTAATATTGACAAACTGTGCCGCAGTTAGTGGTTTGTATCTTTTGTTGTCGGAGAAAAGACAATGCAAGTAATTTTGAATCGAGTGCAGTGTTACACGTTGAATTTAATTCAATTAATTGCCGGGGATGTGTTGTTAAATATCTGAAATTATAACCTTGGAACAATACTCTGTGAAAAAAACAATATTGCAAACATGCTGAATGATTTCCTTCACTTTTCCAGAATGGGGAACCACTCATCGGAAGGCCTCCAACAGCGGCATTTGTTTCTAATACGGCGTAGGGTTGTCAACCTTGAAGACCCCAGTCTGCAGTAAATAGAGAAAGAAAATATCTAATGTTGTCAGCCGGGAATATGAAGGCTGACCCACTGGAGGTAAAAGGTTTCCTCCTGGAGAAAAAAAAAAGTAAATAAAACAACCAACAGCAATTTGGATCGCGAGGTCGACAAGGTCTGACAGTCATGGCTCCGCTCTGAGTCTCGGGCAGATTGGGTTTCATGCTTCGGACAGCTCTTTTGAGTTTTGAATTGGAAGTAGGGTTACATGAAGGCGAGGCGGAGTAGAGCCATCCCTGAATCGCAGCGACAGCTTGCCTCACTCCATACTCTATATCACTTTAACGCCAGACCTCTGGGCTCAACGGAGACCATCCACCGAATACTGCAACACATTTAAAAAAAGCAGCTTCTGCCTTCCCCCCCCTACCCCCAAAAAGAAAGAAAGAAAGAAAAACTTCAGTCCCTTTTTCTGTCTCTTTTCTCCTGGCCAGAGCACTCAATTTCCCCCCCGGTGCCAAATCGAGTCAGAATCAGATAACTGGCAGAAAGAGTTGGGAAAATCTAATGCATATCAAGTGAAAAGACATGCTGTCGGACCGGACCCAAAACCCCACCACCACTCCCCCCCCCCCCCCCCCCCCCCTGTCCACTACACAGCCAAGGATGCATTGCACCCTGTAGACGCAAAGTACAAATTCATGGGGGCTACGGCAGAAAAAAGGGAACAAAGTAAGCTAGCAGCATATAGAGCACTTATGAGAACAGCACGGAGGCCTGGAATGTTTTCGGTGTTATGTCAAAAAACATGCAATTGAAAGGGACTTTGAATCTTGTCTTTTTTACGGCAACCCTTGCGTCACATGATGACGAGACATGAACGCCAATTTGCATTGAAAGCCATTTTTGGTTGGGATTCCTTTGAAATCATAATATGGACTTTGTTTCATAATATGGACTTTGTTTATCTTTGTTTATTTCTCTATTTAATATTCTTAATGACGTCAGGTGAACACACAGGAGCGACTAAAACAGAAACAATACACTGTGACATTGTTTGAGGCTAATAATAATCCAGGAAGTGATTAAACACTCCTCAACGCCTAGTATATTTATATGATGTACCTTCAACTAAATATTTGTTTCCTTCAGGGGCCCCATGCATATTTTTGGCTTTGGTCCTTGAAAAATTAGGAGTCGCACTGCTCCGTGGTGTTACTTAGTGGTGATTTATATAAGGCCCTGGGCCCTGGTATGCCATCCATTTTACCTTTTCATCTACTCCACTTTTGATCCTCCCCAACTGCCTGGTACCCAAACCATCCCGCAGAGGGTATCGTCCAAACCCCCGGGGGGGAGGGAGCCATATTTCTTGAGAGACGGCCCAGATATGACGTATGAGAGAAGGGTTTGGAGTCTGGAGAAGCAAGAGAGGACAGGGAACTTAAGTGTTTAAAGTGGGAGATGAGCCAGGATTTCAATGGTTGTACTCCAGATCATTACTATAGCCACTCCTTTCAAAATAACAGCATTCCTGGACTTGTTGTCCTCAGCTGGGTCACACTTTGACACTAAATTATGCTTTACTTGGAGGACAAGAGGGACCTACACCATTGTTATAATGTATTAAATTTAAGTAGTGCACCAAATTTGTTCTACATTTATGTTCTTAAATTAGGGAAATACTTAAGTTATTCGATTTTTTTGTCCTATGGCTTCCATGAGCAATTTGGTCTTTGATACACACAGGGGCATTGAGTGAGCAGGGACATTTTCAGCACACAGCTCATAACACCCATCCATTCCATTTTCGCATCTCTTTGCTGAATCCCACAAATTTGGGCGCTCCCTGATCAAAATGCACTAGGCAAAAGGAATCAATCCATAACCCTATAGTCAGAAAATGTGCAACAGATCGCTGAACCGATTTCCCAGCTCTTAAGGCATCTCGCTCAGTGATGTCTATGTGATGGTACACCCTGCAGACAACGCTGCTAGGTCCGGGAGTCAAACACCCTAACCATTAGAGTAAACCATCCGGCCTCTGTGATATCCCTAAATCGGCAAGCTGCACTTAAACTTTTTCGCCATACTCATCACTTTTTGCCCAAATGGGATACCTCAACTTCAGCAAAATCGAGTTAGAGAGGGATGCAAAATAGTTTATGGGATTTTTTTCTTTAGGCACTTGCTACTAATTTCAACAGAATTGATGGCTTCCTTTCAATTTTTAGATAGTGTACGTTGCTGTTCTGTATTTTAGCATTTATGTGTGTGTCAGGTTAGTGCAAACAGTGAACCCAATTGTAGGGAAAATAACAAAAACAACAGGAAACAGAATATTAACTAGGACCAGAACAAGACAACAGAAATGAACGTAACTGTTTTCTTCAACAAAACAACAAGCCTAACCGGGTAATTTCAATAACACAGGTGAAGATAATCAGTACTCAAGACCTGTCTCCAACGCTCAGTCCACACAAGGAAAACAGATTGAAAACGCACAAATATGCACGTCAGGCCATTGGGTGAAAATGGTAATTCTGTATGCGAATCAACACAAAAAGACAATTGCTATAAAACAAATTGAGGTCATGATGTCACTTAATAAACAATGTTTCACATGACCACACACAACCAAAAACTCGTTTTTGAACTGTGTCTTCATAAAACAAAAAACTTGTTCTTGAACCGTGTCTTCATAAAACCAAAAACTTGTTTTTGAACAGGGTCTTCTTGCGGACGGGAGGCCATTGTTAACTATGACGAGACAAAAGCACAACATTAAGTAAGAGCGAGAGTCTGTGAAGAAGTTGAGTTCTCGTCGGCCTCGGCTCAGATCTGCCACTTCTTTCCGGCGGATTCCTTGGCGACAGGGCTGTGCTCCACTCAGCAAATCCTCAGTAGCGCTTACTATCCACTCACCGCTGCGCACACAGGCGGACGTTTCCTACTAATTGCATTCTGCGGCGTCTCTTTCGTCACACGTTCTTAGCTCTCGTCTAAATCTCTTCCTTATCCTCTGTTGTTGATGTTAACAGCAAAGGCTTTTGGTTTTTTCAAACACTCAACCTTTCTTTAAGTTATCTCTTCCCGTTACTGTTGTTGTTTATCTCCTCTCTCCCTCTCCCTTGTTCTCTCTCTCATTATCCGTCTCCCTCTGTCTATTCTTCTCCCTCTCTTTCTGTCCTCTTTATTCCCCCCTCCCTCCCTTTATATCTATACGTCTCCCTCGTTCTCCCTCTTTCCACCATATCTCCCCTCCCTCCATCTCTCCCTCCATCCCTTTCTCTCTCTCCCTCCTGTCCCCCCTTCAAGCTCTCTCTCTCTCTCTCACGCCCCCATCGCTCGCTCGCTGACAGCCACCGCACCTGGCTTGGCCGCGTGCCAACGCTGACAGCGTTGGCACGCGTTCGTCGAGCGATGGCTGGCGAGACAAGAAGTGTTGGAATGGAGACCCGGCTGCCACGACACTGAGAGATACCCGCCGTCCTCTTATCCTGCCCTCGTGTCGTTCTGCCTCCGCTGCCCCATAGACCTCCATTCCTCTACGAGCCCGATCCAAACTTTTCTTTTATTGTTATTCTAGTATAGTATCGTATAGTAGTATCGTTAGCCTCATAGCCTAATTGCCTGAGTCGTATTTTAAGGTTTTTCTTGTGTTTAGCATAAAAAATGCCCAAGTCAAATAGGTGAATTAGGCAGATAGTGATTATGGAATATAAAAAGCACTCTGATTGGCTTAGGGTACAGCCAATGAGGCACAGTGAATCAGCAGCCTTAGGAGAGCAGAGTTAAGGTACGGCCACACCAAACGCGTCACCTGCGTACCACGCGTATAAAATCGGCAATTTTTCCATAGGGAAGCATTGGTGTACGCGCGTATGAGGTGCGTACAGCGTATCATGCGTACCAAGCAACATTTTACTCGCTGTAGGGGCGTATGAGGCGCGTACATATACGCGCGCACATATACGCGCGCACATATACGCGCGTACATATACGCGCGTACATGTACGCGAGGAGTTCAAAAAATTTAACTTTTTATGCTCATACGCGCCGCAATAGCCAATCAGCGTTGAGCTTGACCCGACGTCACTGGCAGAGAGTAGTGAGCTTGGACAGAAGCATACGGCCGACATCTTTCTTTATTCTGTGTGGAAATAGTAACATAGTTACGCCATTAAATGCTTTTATGGAAACATTTTTAGCGAGAAATGTGCATTTTACTTTCATAATGTTCGCTCGGTGAATGTGAAGGATGTTTGGTTTGATAGTTATGACGAAGAGGGAACGCTCCGTTCACTTGCATGGACAGAGTCTCTGGTTACTAAAGCAACCTCAACGTCTTGGCGGACTATATATCTGCTGATCAACACTACGAATGCTGGAAACACACCAGACACACCATGTGAAGTTATTTAACCCGATTATTGTTATTTATATCCGAGATTACTTAATCTAACCCGATCTAAACTCTATCACCCAAACACGGCGACGTTTGGGTTTCCTACCTCGGACTCCAGAGCAGCCATGTCCATGGCAGCCACGGCCGGCAACTTTCTTTATTCTGAGTGGAAATAGTAACATAGTTACGCCATTAAATGCGTTTATGGAAACATTTCTAGCGAGAAATGTGCATTTTACTCTCATAATGTTCGCTCGGTGAATGTGAAGGATGTTTGGTTTGATAGTTATGACGAAGAGTGAACGCTCCGTTCACTTGCATGGACAGAGTCTCTGATTGCTAAGCAACCTCAACGTCTTGGCGGACTATTTCTCTGCTGATCAACACTACGAATGCTGGAAACACACCAGACACACCATGTGAAGTTATTTAACCCGATTATTGTTATTTATATCCGAGATTATTTAATCTAACCCGATCCAAGCTCTATCATCCATCCAAACACGGCGGCGTTTGGGTTTCCTTCCTCGGACTCCTTAATCCTCGGACTCCTTAAATGGTCAGATACGCGCGTATCTGACCATTTTTGACACAAAATGGTCAAGCAACATTTTCGCTGCGTTACGCACGTACATGGTACGCGAGGTACGCGCTTGGTGTGTTCGCACCTTTAGGTTAGATACCAAAATTAGGCCAAAATATCACTCAGGCAATTATGCTATGAGGCTAAAGACATGTCCTTTGATGTCAAGTCTTCCACCTCTGTCCAAGGTAAGAAGATGCACGTTTAAATCTCGTTATTTAGCAGCCGCATGTATAAAAATACTCTATTCCGCCCTGCTCTCTCTGTGTTTGATGGCTCCCTTTATTTTTCTGTGTTTCTTTCTTAGTTTTCTGTTTTTTGGTTTTATTTGCTCCGTTCTCTCGCTTTTTGTGTCTTTGTTTCTTCCCCCGTTCTGGATTGCACCTCATTTATCTTGGTAAAGTGGAGCCATTGTGATGAAGCATTCATGCCCACGTTTATTTATTTATATACTCCATTAACAAAGGCCATTAACGACAGTTTGATTGTTCTGTTTGTTTTGTTTTAGTGGTTTTTATGGAGATGTTATTGAGCATTTAAAATCAAACATCAATCCCACCCCAAAAAAATAACCAGAAGAATATTGTTTCCGTCTCATAAAATCGGTGAATGAAGAAGAAGTTAAAACTGAATACAACTGGGAAGAATCGGCTAAAGTTCTCAAAGTTTAATAAATGGATAAGCAAGAAACTCCATTAAAAATTGAAAGCCACAAATGTGAATCTCCAGTCGGCACATATTGAATTCCCTCCTATCATTAACCCTTACTTCAAACTTGGCAGTTTCCACATACTTTTTCAAAAAGTCATCTTGTTGAAATAAATTGCGATCCTATCGACTTCATCGATGCCGCTTCAATCGGAGAGGGAGGATTGTCAGGAAGTAAGCAGATGGACTCATCAAAACTGCTGAGGAAGGGTTATAGTAAAGATAAAATAGAATCAGGCTTTAGCTCAGGTACCTTACTCGGCGGGATTCCCCCCAGCATCTCCAGGTCTTTTAGAGATACCATCCACACGTGTTATTACTGTCTTCACTGTATGACTAAGATAAGGGCGATGGCAGTGCATATGGTGGAAGTATATTGAGGAACTTCAGTAGAAAAGGGATCAGAGGTTGAGCTTCAGTCGTTTTTTCTGACAGGGCGGAACTCCTGCGTTTGAATTGCAAATTTATTGCTGCAGTGGCTTCGTCGGAGGAAAAGTCGGGGATTTAAACCTTTCACTTTGTCCGTTGCACAGCAGAACTTTTACCGGCACAGGGAAACCCGGTTAGGCAGAGCTTGCAGTTGGTTATCTAATTGGGGGTTTGAGTAGTCATTATCAGGTTAACATGGCCACATGTAACCAGGTTAGGGAAGCTGGGTGAATGACTGACATGCGTGCAAAATCCAACTGTAGTCTTTGGCGAGAGGCCAGGGAAAGTTTGAAATATACTGGATGTTCAACACATATTCAAACTAAAAGCTTAAAGCCCAATCTGCGGTTCAATTCCCGGTGTGTCTAGCTGTGTTAACTGTGTCTGTTTTAGGGGGGACCAGAAGCATGACCCTAAAATAAGAGGACTCTTGGGGGGGGGGGGGGGTCAACATCTGTCATTTACAAATTCGAAGGGTCACTGATCTCCACAAAATAAATAAGGCTCAAAAGATAAATGACAAAATAAGAAAGTGCTGCTACCCAAACGCAATAATAAAATATAAAAATTGTGAACCGATTTTCTGCTGTCTCTGGTGTGCCTCGAGTCAATCCGTTCCCACAGAGTCTCCATGAATCAGTTTGTCAATGTTTGCGCTTCAGTCTAGACTCGTGTAAGAGTGGTGATGTTCACTGCATGAAATCAGTCGGTCAGCTCAGCAGTGGTTAGTTTTTCCATCCGCTGTTGTTGTGTTCGGACGCGGAGCCAAAAAAAAAAAGACGTCAAGGAAGAGTGCCCTGCAGAGCCGGCATTATCCTTGTCCCGTTCTGCCGTGGCATGCCCCTCTAAAGCCCCCTACTGCTCACGTCTGTATCGCGGCGACAGAGCTTACAGAAGGCCTGATATTCATGCTGCTGCCTTTAGTGACAAAGTGGAGCTACGAACTCGTAGATTCGAAGGAGGCTTTTCTCTAGGCATCTAAAGCCAACTGAACAGGCGCTGAAGCCCTGCAAGAGAGTGGTGTTATGACAGGTACACTGAGGACTAAGAGTGTGTGTGTGTGTGTCTCTTTGTCCTATGTATACCCGTACCGTGTCTAGCAAAAATAAATCGATTGTTCTAAAAAGACATGGAAAGAACTCACACTGCTGTCCACGAGCCTGAAGGTCATCCATCACTATGCTGCACAGAGAGAGATGGCAGGTGGCAGTGGTGCCCGGGGTGTTGGGGTTCGGTTCAGAGTTAGAACCCCAAAACAACAGCCTCTCTCTAGGCATCATTACGCCTACCCCTACCTGCTCTTTAATGTGATGTGGTATCTGAATATTTGTCACTTTTGATTAAAGCACTTATGCCAGCTGACTAAATGTTAAATGGGGACTTTTTGGTCAAATAGGGAGGGGGGTTAAGACATTAGCATTATTAAAGTCAACATCTGTCATTTTTAATGCAAATTTGAAGGGGCACTGATTTCCAAAAAATATATAAGTTCACAAAATTAAGGCTCAAAAGATAAATAACAATGAGAAAGTACTACTTCCCAAACGTTATACAAATATAGATACAAATTGTGCAGCGATTTTCTGCTGTCTCTCGTGTGCCTGGAGTCAATCCATTCCCACAGAGTCCCCATGAATCAGTTTGTCAATGTTTGTGCTGCAGTCTAGACTCCTCTGATTGGGATATAAAAAGGCAGGCACTGAGTGAATCACAGGCACAGCCGCATTAGGAGAGTAGAGTTAGGTTAGATGCTTTTACCCGAGGTAATTAGCACTTGGGAGTAGTGTCCACTGGTCATGTAGAAAATGTTAACTATTTTATGTCATGACAGATTATTATTGCAAATATCATATTGCTTCATGTCAAATATTTAGCGGTAGTGATACCTTAGACCGTTTACTTGTATTTTTCATGAATTTTGATTTATGCATTAATTACGAACATTGAACCAAGCGGTGGATGAAGAGGATTACTTGTTCAAAAAGTGAACGTCGATGTTAAATTCGGAAAAGTTTCTCTTCCCCTCATCAAATTCCTCTCAATATTCTGTGGGGTTCTGTGACGTGGTCTTGAAATTCCACAAATTTTTTTGGTGGCCTTTACTGTTTACCTTATTTCAAATGTGTCACTGCTACCCATCACCACCGCCACCCCTGTCACCCCCCCACATTTCTTCCACTCTCTTCTGCTCTTTTCGGGGTGTAACAGCCTTCGCTCTGCCAAACTTACATGCCCACCCCTTATTTCTGTCCTCCGGGGAGAAGTCGTCGGTTCCATGTCTCGCCATGTCTCCCTTTTGCGCTACTCCTAGTACCATTTCCAGACAGGGCATGATTGACAGCTTAAAGGGCGGACTGGTCCATGCTTTTTCAGCCCGGGGGGGGGGGGGGGGGGGGGGGGGGGAGGCGCGAAGGGCCAACCAAATGGTTGAGTGACAGTTGGGAATTCGAGCAGCTGCGAATTCTTTTCTTTTTCTCCTCCTTCTCTTCTGGCGACTCAGTGATTTTATCCTCTTCCAATTGGTCAGACCGATATGTCAGTCACCGACAAAAATGGTGGAATGGTCTTTGATTTTTTCAGGAAGAATTTGCATAACCGAGCAGGACAGACAGCTGTACAGTACAGACACAAGGACACCCTCGCAAATTCTCAAAGCAACCTGGCATAGGCGATCATAGTTGCTTTCAAAGATGCCTAAGAAACTTTTAAAAATGTGAAAACAGCTAGTTAATGTGTCCTGTGGATCCAATTCTGGTTCTTTGAATTCAATTGGACATTGTCCTGGGTTTTAAAAGAGCTACATGCTCTTTCTCCTACTACACTGCGCTCTCCCCTTCCGGCAAAACTTCCACGGCCAATCAGCATGAAGTTCAGATCAGTGAGTTCCAGTTGCTTTGTTGTTAGCCTGAAGAGCCACTACAGCTTTTAAAATGGCTGCTAGCAATGAGTACCACTCTACGCCTAAAATTAGCGACTATTCAACTACAGCCCTGTCTTACTTAGAATCATGGATATTTTGTTAAACACAACGCACTGAGCCCCGTCTAAGCTATAGTTTGACTAGAGCATTTTTTGTGTGTGGAAAATGAACAATTTCCGTGCTGCAATTGAACAAAAAACTGTGAATTGACTTAAAGTGGATGGTGAAATCAACTCAAGGCAATATGGACAAATTGATGATTGTGAAAGTTTCAGGGGAAAACTTTACATTAAATATAAGTGTTTTGATCACAATGAAATAAGAATAACGAAAGAGATTAATATTAAGCTTTAGCTGCCTTGAGGTCCTAATAAGTGCGACATACAAGTAACTCAATCAAAATACTGAAAAATTGGGGATATAATTGATGAGCTAGACCTTTTTTTGATTTAAATCAAACATGACAAAGGTAACTATTGACACCACATGGATTTAAATAAAGTTCCAAATCAATGTTACAGGTGGTATTGACAAAATAATGCATGTGAATTTTGACCTTGAACTACAACCATATTCTTCCAATCAGGTAAGACATCCTAGCTTGCTTGATCGATTTTGCTTGACAATTCACTTAATAAAACATGGGAGTGTAGAGCAACACGTCGGTCAAAGTGCAATTTGTATATCTGAATGACCACATTCAAGCGAGTTTAAAGGATTGCATCCTGTCCTATGCATTTCAAACCACTCCTGTATACACATGATAGCACTCAGACTAACTTTAAAGCAGAATACCACACCAAAGTATAGTACTGGATTCATGGCTTCATGTGTTGGTCATTCTGAAGATAAAATAGGATCAATGGAGGAAAAGCTGTGAAAGCAACGGCTTGAGAACATCTTGCACTTTACATAAATCACAATGTTGTTCCTCGAATACGTGATTAGCTTCTATTTTTGTCCTTTCCAGAAAAAAAGAAGTGCCTCAGGTTAAACGGTGAAAGTTAGCTAAACATTGTGTTCCGCATGCAAGCTCATTTTCTCCTTCAGTGGCGGAGTGCAGGAACGGTGTAATATATAATTCAACACCATCTGTCCACAGCACATGTTGTGTATAAAAGCCCCCCCTTGTCCTCTCTGCTACACCTCCAGCCCCGGTTCTTCTGCCCTTTCTCTCTTTCGAGCCATCACTTCCACAGCCTTGCTCTTTATTTATCATGGCGTCCCTTCTGCTCTCTCTCCCTCTCTCTCTCTTTCTCTCTTTTTGTTTTCCGGTCATAATTGTATGTTGTCCGCTCCCTCAGCCCTCCTTTGTCTCATGCAACTTTTGAAAATGTTTATTTTTATTCCTGGTGCGTGACGCTTTTTGTTTCGCCCTTGTTTGCGTGTGATATCTGTATCGCTCACTCACTCCCTCACTCAAACAAACACAAAACTAAAAACCAGCACGCACACAGACACACACTCCCTCAAGCCTTTCCGCTCCTACCTCTATTAAATTATTCTCATTCTCTCCATCATCTTAATGCACAGGATGAGGCGGGAAGAGGATTTTGAAGTTGATGAGAGAGAGGGCAGACTGTACAAGCTTGTAAGAAGACAATGAATATTCTAGTACTATTTCATATTACTTTCCTTTGCACTTAATGTCTTTCCTTCCGAGGGCTATTTAATATGAGCGCATGGGAAAGTCAAGCAGAAATGCTGTGTTATTTCAAACCGGGTTCAAAGTTAATTCAGCCTGTAGAATTGTGATATATTCAAGTTATATTTCAGTGCTGTATCCACCAAAGAAACTCTCCAAATGTATGTCTGATGGAAGACGGGGCAATCATCATGGTATTATTTATTTTATAAAACTAGTTATCATTAATGTTTTTCTTTAACTGAAAAGGATTTCATTTTAAGCCTTGTTTTTAACTCAGAAGGGCCTCGTAATGCTGAATGTATTTTAACTCTTCGATTTTTCTGGTAGCCATAACTTTGCAGCTGCCAATTTCCATTGTAATGAAAGTCATTAGAACGTGTGGCTTCAGCACTGCAGAGTCCTTCCTTCCTTCCTTCCTTCCTTCCTTCCTTCCTTCCTTCCTTCCTTCCTTCCTTCCTTCCTTCCTTGCGTGCGTGTGCGCGTGCCTGCCTAAGGAAATGTGCTGGTGTTGCTCTTTACCCTGCCTTCGCTGTCGTTTAGCCTAATTAATTTCAAGAACCGCTTCCGTGGAAGAAAGCCACAGGATGGCTTTGTAACATGTGCTCTTTGTTCTTCTTTTCAAAAGGGCCTTTTGGGTTACAACCATGCATCATCATTCATACAACAGAGACTAGCATGTAGTTCCTCGAACAGTCTTTAGGTGGTTCGCGGTATGGGGTGTGAAACTAATGGTGATTGAATTCTCGTAATACAAAGCCAAAACTGACTGTCTCAGTGGCTATTTTCCTCATTATTATGTATTTTGCAAGGCTCTGTTTGAGAATCCCACTTCATTAAAAAAGGTACTCAGGCTGAATATAAATGCTTTCTAGTAGGTAGACCCATGCCAAATACGGATTGCATATCTCCTAGGTTCCGACAGCACGGGCCACCTTGTTGTTTAAAAGTGCTTGTGGTTCTGATTCTGTGTCGTTTTCAGCCATAGGCTCCAGCCAAATCCTAACCCTGGCTCACTTGTACAGGAAACGTGGGTAAAAGAGAAGCAATGAGTCACTGATCATCACTGCAACCTATTTGGGTCACAAATTGTCCTCGGGTACATGGAGACAATCCTCCTGTTTACCGAGTAGCTGCTCGATGCAATAAACACAGCCCTCCGTGTTCACTGAGGCCGGCACTGATTGATGTATTGTGTATCAGGGAGGTCCAGGCGCTTTGTCTCTTTGTGTGTCCTAAGTGGTGACGCGTCAACACTCCTGGCCACTGTGTACGGTGGCCAGCGTTCCCGGTTTCCAGTCCATTACCGAGACACTGGAGGGGGTTGGGGATCGGTTGTTCAGTATCACCAGCCCCACCAGTCACTTTGTGTGGCTGTTGGGGTTTCAGACGGGATCCAAGGGGTGGTCTCCGGCGAGGGGCTGTGTCTCGTTTGATACATTTATTTCAGTCCCTTAATAACACCCTCAACAGGCTTCATCCGAGGCCCATAATGCAACACTCCCTTAGGTCGGAGAAAACTGTGGTGTGGAACACATCATGTCATGAAAGATATTGCCGTTCAAGACAAATCATTTAAATGTCGTTTATAAATATATATATGTAACATATTCATGTTCGCCGTGATAGATAGTCCCATCAACTATTTGCCTTCCCACCTTCCTCCGAACCTCCATGAAATATCCTTTGCTTTTCTTGGCTTAAACCTCTCCTTCTCCCCTCTCTCCTCCGACTGGCAACAAATGTGGTCATTTGGAGAAGAGGCAACGAAGAGAGAGAGAGTGAGAACGGGGGAGTGAGGACGGGAGAGAGCGACAGAGAACAGGCGAGTGAAGAAGGGAGAGAGCGAGAGAGAGCCTGCGAGCGAGGAAGGGAGAGAGCGAGAGAGAGCGGGCGAGTGAAGAAGGGAGAGAGCGAGAGAGAGAGAGAGCGGGCGAGTGAGCGGGAGAGAACGAGAGAGGAAGATCTTTTAGTGTGTCGCTGCGATGCAGAATTGCCTGTGTAGATCACGGCAGCCCGATCCTTTAGCGGGCGCACACAATACGGTTGGACGGACTCCTGAGTTGTGTTTCGCCACAAATCTTTATTTTCCCCGGCCTTATACACCACAGCCTTATTCCATAGGGGAAAGATCTCAGCCCTTGGCCCTTACACTTGCAAGTGCTAGGGTTAAGACAAAGACAAAGACAAAGACAAAGCAAAAGGGGCAAGGGGAAGAATCGAGATTCGGCCTTATTCCCCTCCGATAACCTGGTAGCTGTAGGATGTTGCGCAAAGGGGATTCCTTCGCTGCAGGCGGACACTCTGCCTCAAGGTGAAAACACACCGAGCGTTCTGAGCAACAAGCCACATGATGCAAAGAATTGCAATTTTGTCTTTCTAACAATGCAAGTTTGTTTTGTTATGGATTGGTCCCAAAAATAAGCGTACATGTTCCGTCTCGGTATCCCCAAAATAAGCATATATATTATGTCTCGGTACCCCCAAAATATACATGTTCTGTCAAGGTATGCCCAAAAAAGTTGATGTGCTGTCCTGGTGTCCCCGAAATAGTCGAAGAAGTTCCGTCCCAGTGTCCCCTAAACAGACTTATACGTGCTGTCCCTGTGATCAACTACTAAAGCCAGCCAAACCCGACGACTGTTGCGTGCCATAAACGGGTCGGCTAACACCAAGCAGAAGCGGTTAATGCCTTTCCTAGATCCGTTAACCGTGCCTTTGAGAAGCAACACATAATAAATCCAAAATGCCCGTCATCCAGCCGCCGCCACTGCCCCTGATCTCAAACGCAGGGCTGCAGCGCAGAGGATCCGGCCGTCAGACGTCCCACTGCGGTTCTCCGCCTGCTCCCCAGATTGACGACGGCTGGCTCGGGGTTCCGCTTTAACGACGGGGGACTCGAGGAGGCCACATCCGCCCGGTCGTAACTCCTGATGACAAGTGCTCCACGGACGGTGCCATGGCCGGGGGGGGGCCCCGCGATCCACCATCAGCAGCCGTGACATTGGCTGGAGGTCCGCGCTGGGCCCGCCCGTGTGTAGCGATGCGCTGTATTGCCATTCGGTAATGTTTGAAGAGGATGTTGCCCAAAGCCACTGGATCCTTCACACGTATTCGGATACGTGTTGTTAAGAGGGCGGGTTGGGGCGTTTTGATCAAGGATGTGTACGGGCAAGGCTTTGTTTGGACCATGGGGGATGGAAACCGGAACCTCGTGGATTCCTTCCCCCCGTCGGGTTTGGAGCTCGTTGCTGTAAATGTCACTGCGTATGTCTGGCATGTCTGGATATTTCTATCCCCCCGCCCCCTCTCCCTGGAGTAATGGAGAACAAATGAAACAGAGAACCCATTCTAAGGTTGAGACTATACTGATAATGTTCACATGCATCGCGGGCATTGAGAAGCATGGTGGATATGTACAGCAAGAAGTGGGTTGTAATACGTATGGATGCAACAACACAAGTTGTATTTTTTTTCCTTTGTTGAAATGCTAATTCCCGGTTGTTACAGTGGTTATGCTGTAATAAGTGGGCAATACAGAGCTGTAAAAAAAAAAACCCTGATTGTACGACTTTATCACTTCCAGCGCTTCGCTTTTTTAATAGGATTTGGAAATATGCCTTCATAAAAATCCAAACCCTGCGAGAGGGAATTGCCTCTCGCAAAGAAAAAAAAAAAAGGTTTATGGCTCTGTGATCTTCACACAATATCTGAGGGAGAAAGCAACGCACTGTTGCTTTAATGGGATGTTTAGAAGTCTTTTTTTTTATTTCTTTTTTTTTAATATATTTCACACATTTTCGTTGTCGCTCCGGGCTATGCCTCCTTTCAAGTACTCAAGGTTACCCTGCGTGGCGTCTGGACCGATAGATCAAGGAGGCACGCTCACAATCATCAGGAAGATAAGACTATGTACCGACACACACACACACACACACACACACACACACACACACACACACACACACACACACACACACACACACACACACACACACACACACACACACACACACACACACCTCCAACTCCCTAACGTCATGTATGATGCAGTTTAATGAAAATAATACAAAATAAATCAGCCAAGCACATTGTTGCCAAAATCACAACTACACTTCATAACACTTTCAAAAGGTAATTCAGAGCCATGATAGTGTAGTAGCTTCCAGCCAAATAGGAACTGGGTTCGATCCCGACTGTCCCTGGCATACCTGTAGGCATCCTTGAGCAAAGATCCCTTACTCGCCAACCTGCTCCTTAACGACAGGTATCTGCATTTACTGCAAGTCACTTTGAATAAAGTGAATCCCTCAAAGTGTCAAATGAAAGGTAAAGGGTATGTTTTACCCGGGCCTAATTAAAACAGCCCCATCCACTCGTCCCTCAAGTCCCGTAACTCCAGGACTACGTCTTACAAACACCGCCTCTTCCCACTCAAAAAAGACCCCTAACACGTCTCATCCAAAACTGTTTATTGTGGTTTATTTACCCATTTTTTCCCCACAAACAATTCAACACTCCTCTTTCACGGTTCTGCACTTCTGTGGCCCTTGGGAGGAGGAAGTGGCACCAAAAGAATAAGAACCCCGGGCCCCTCTGTTCTTTAAGCGCACACAGCCCTGCCGAGTCCCCTTGGAGTCGCTCGTGGAGCCGGGGCTGAAGTGTAGCCTTGGGTGTACTTCTGGGGTTTGGAGCATCGCTATTCAATTCACACAGGAAAGGCAGACGGAAAGGGCAAGACGACGGAGGGAGGGAAGCCTGGAGCCAGGGAGGGAAGAGATGGGGAGACGTCTAGGCAAGGGGGGGCCCGGTGATGGACAATAGTGAGAGACACTGGCAGAAGGGAGAGAGGGGGAGGATGGGGGAGAGAGAGGGAGGACGGGGGGGGGGACTTACAGAGGGGAGAGAGAGGGAGAATGGGGGGAGAGAGAGGGATGTTTGGGGAGAGTGAGGGAGGATGGGGGGGAGACTGACAGAGAGGGAGAGAGAGGGAAGATCGGGGAGAAAGAGGGAGGATGGAGGGGGAGACAGACAGAGGGGAGAGAGGGGGAGGATTGGGGGGAGAAAGACAGACAGAAAGAGAGGGAGGGAGACAGGGCGGATGGGGGGGAAACAGACTGACAGAGAGGGAGAGAGAGGGAGGAATGGGGAGAGAGAGGAAGGATGTGGAAACAGACAGACACAGAGACAGACTGACAGTGAGGGAGAGAGAGAAGCTCTATTGGAACGTTGTGACACAGTGTCGCTGCTCGAGGTTGATAATTCCTTGTTTACCATATGAATGTGAACGCCTTCAGCCAGAAAAGTCTGCTGAAAGGGCCTCTCTTTCCACTCCATTCTCAGTAAAAATATCAATAAAGTTCCACCTTTTGACATTCAATTAACATACACACATTCAGATAAGGTCATGACTAGACAGTGCTTTATATTGATATATATTTTGATAAAATAACCAAGGTGTGTAGACTTAGTTTAACCTGTTTAAAGATGGGTTCATTTCAATGTGTCTAAACCATTGGCCATTTCTCCCATGAAGACTCATTCACTAATAGAGATTTATTTTGAATGATAACATAAGAGAGAATATTTTACATGATAAATCTTTGGCGTGAGCCCCATCACGGATCCAGGACGACGTGTGGACTTGGCATATCCTGCCAGGACTAGCAGGGGCGAAGCCTTCCCCTGGACCGGTAGACTGGGGCAGACCTGGTGGTGGTGGTGGTGGTGGGGTGGAAGGGGGAGCATCGAACGAAAACCTAAGCAGCAAAGAACATAGGTTAGACTACTCTTTATAAAGCAGGCGTAGGCAGTTGATTGGTGATTGGTAATTGGCAACCTGGTGCGTGTGAGTTGAGTCCTCCTGGTAGAACTTGCGCTAAAGATTACATTTCTTTAGTTTGTCTATTAATAATGATACAGAGGTATTACTGGGTGGCTAGTTACCAACAAATTCCTTCCTTACCTTGAAATGTTCCTTGTTGTTCCTATCCAATCACAGACAGTGTGTGTGTGCGTGTGTGTACACATTTTCACCCTTGACAATTCTGTTGTGGGGCATCAATATTGGGTTAGTCAAATTAATAGAAAGACATTATTTACTTTCTAAACCGCCACCCTCACTATCTCAAATATTGAATCTCAAGACTTTTGTAACAAACTTGGAACCATATACAGATGCTACAGTTTTAATAAGATCGGGAGGCTGAATACATTTGTGGGCCGTGCCCTTTCAAAAGTGTACACCCGTTGGCTTCTAAAAGCCAAAAATGGACTGATTGATTAAAGGTGATACCTTCCCAGGTGTGATCATTTCACACCTATGTGAACAGGCTCACAATGAGGGCCTATATTAACCGTGAGGAGGAATAATTGCCCTGTTGAAAGGTTGCCCTTCCCCGGGCAAGGGAATATTGCATAAGAATGTAACAGTGTAGTTAAATGCAAAAGTCTGCTTTGACAGCAGCCATTAGAATGGGTGTCTGAACTGACAAAATAAAGGTTACTGAGAACGTGGAGGTGTCGCACTATCACAGATAGAGTACCCAAAATAAAAGCCTTCCGATCTCACACTTGAAAACTAATGAAGACCACAAGTTGCTGGTGTGGCTCCCCTATTTAACGACTTGATTAAGTACCATCTTATCTTAATAAAGAACACAGGGAAAGTGTTATCTCTATTGACGTTGGGGGGTTCTTTTCAAATAAACACGCTAAGAGGCCTGTGGAAATAAATGCTACCAAATGCTACCTAAAGCAATAAATATAATGTCTGCTTTATTTTCAAAACATGTCCCAAGAGAGAGGCATGCTTGTGATTTACAGCACGCTGGTGTTACAATTATCGTGATGGCGGGAACATATCAATAAGGCTCCGAGGCGGTAGGCAGACGGCGTGAATCGTGTGAAGTCTCTCTTGGTGTTCATAGCATCGCCATGGCAACAGAGGCTCCTGGTTTTGAACCCTCATCTTTGAGCAAGATGCCCTTAGCCACACCTGTTTAGTTAGGTCAAGGATCTTTAAAAAAAAAAGTCAGTGTAAGTTGCTTTGAATAAGGGTACCTGCTCAGTATCCAAATAGTTTAGGTAGAGCATTTTGAATTTCAGCTAAGCTAATGCTAACCAACTGCCATTTTAAATCGCCATGCTGCTACATCTGGTTGACATAATAAACACAGTAGCTGTGTCTGAGAATACTAGACCATACTTAATGCAGTCTTCAATATAATTGAAATTGGAACAATTACGCCCCATCAGACTGCGACACTGTCCTGGCTAGCGCGCTGCTTTTCACTGTTGCTGCTCTCACTTTTCTCAAAATGAGTTCACCATAGACTGTCGAAACACAAGGGTTCACATCGTCAGCGTTTCACAGCACAGTCCTACAGGCCTGGAGGGAGGACAACAGCTGTGTGATATGTGATATGAACACCTCAACCTGAGGTCTCCCATCTCTCTCGTAAAAGACGACTTTGGCTAGAGCCAGTAGTGCTGCAACAAAAAGTATGAGGTTAAAAATTAAGACCTTCCAACAGGGGAACAACTTCAAGCAGTAAGCTCCTCATTTATGCGGCAATTATATTCCCTTGATTTATACATTTGCATTAGCTGTCCTATGATAAATCGATGCAGCGATATATTGATGCACTTCTTATGACAAATGTACTGATTGTAAGTCGCTTTGGATAAAAGCGTCTGCTAAATGCCCTAAATGTAAATGTAAATGTAAATAAAAAGTGCATTACCAGAAGTGCAATTGCAATCGTCGAAAATTGCTTGAATTCACCCAACGCAATTCACTAACCATTGCTGGCTGAAACATTGAAATGTGCTTCTCCCTGCTGCCTAATACAGCATACTTTCCTCAAACCAGAAGCCCTACAAGATGCCTGTGCAAAAGTGCTTATTTTCCAGTCTTAACTAGAAACACGAAAGCTGACCCGCGTGCCCCTTATCCTCTCCATCCCCTCCACCGGCCCCCAATTAATGTTGGAGCAGATGTCGAGGTGCATCTACTTACCTTCAAAATCCAGCACAGAGTAGAAACGCCTCACCCGACAGACCTTTGTCAGTGTATATTCCTCCGCTCAGCAGCCTGATCGGATCCTCATGGTAAACCTCGTAGCGCAGACTTGAGACTCGGGACATAGTCAGGACGCAGCCCACAGAAGTTGATCCTATCCATGACTGTATTAAAGAGACGACCAACCCCCCGAGCCCACTTTGGAAACGCTCCCTGGTTTTCGTTTGTTCTGGTGCTGCAGGACTGCAGGCTCCCCTGTAAGCGCCCCAACCATTACGTTTCAATAGACGTTGGAGAGGTGTAGGCACCAGGGTAGGATAGATCGCAGTTAGGATGTTTGACTCCTTAATGAATTGTCAATGGTCCAGTACCCTCTTCATACAGTCTAGCTATAAGCATCTAAAAAGAGTTGTCTAAAAAGTTCATTTAGTCAATTTCGATGTACACTCAATTATGTACGTTGTGTTACGTTGTTCGTGCACAACAAGAGACGTTGTGCACGATTGCACCGCAGTCCATATGGGAATTCTAATGTGTTTTGCTTTCTATCTCCTTAGCTTATGGAGGTCGGAGATACCGTCCTACACATGATGATAGAGTAGTGAGGCGGATAAAAACGTTCCCGTCCAGACACAGACTCACTGGCTGCAGTTACGTCTTTCCTCCTCAAACATGTGTGGTCAAATTACCCAAAAGCCGTTGCAGCGGTGATCTACACTCTAAAAAGGAATGACCGAGAAATGAAAGGAAGCATACATTAAAGACAGAATGGTTTGTGCCTACATAACACAGGTGAAGTCGAAACAAAGCAACAGCAAATGAAAACCAAGCCTTCACTTCATCTGTTCCTCACCACTCTATCCAACACAGGTTTTCTGAGGGAATTACCAGCAGGGAGAGCAATCACTGTCCCTCACTGTTCTGCATTGTCAGCTGTGACTTTGTTGTCCTTTTAATGTCATTTTTCTATTATTATTGCCTGTGCAGTGTTCAACGTCTGTAGCGTCGCATGGAGAAATGCCAAGTATCTTGTTAATAGCAGCCATTAGGACTGACATTTGAAGGTCAAAGAAGACAGACGTCCTTTCATGTTGACTAATTAAAACAACTTCAGCCTTACTTAATTGAATTTTTTTTTGGTTGCCCCCATCGTGACAACTTTGTCTTTTTTTTGCGACTGCTGTGTTTATTCACCCTTGCTTTAGTTCCTTAATTGCTTACGTGCATATTTACCTCATGAAGAGCAGTTCAAGAGTTTGTATTGGCGTAGTGTCAAACATTTTTCAATTAAATGTGTCATAAATTAGTCAAATCAGGTTTTGATTTTTTTTACTTTTAATAGGCAAATATGTTTTTTTCATTCCCTTAAATTAGTGGACTTCTAGAATGCGCAGTTCAGTCCAGTGTCATATGGGACAGACAGGCGTCTGAAACGGGTTGTCAATAAAATTCTTTAAAATGCTGTGGTAACAGTTCCGGAAATGGGAGATTCATATAGGGTGGGATACCAAGGGAAGGTTCAGGGGATGGGAAGAGAAATGGAGGATGGGAGTGAGTGAGTGAGTAAGTGAGTGAGTGAGTGTGTGTTATGGAATTTGTGAAAGAAAACAAAAATTAAAAAGTGTTGTAATGTTAAATTAGTAATATTGTATAGTAGTTGTGTGTGTTTGTGTGTGTGTGCGTGTGCGTGTGCGCATTCACGTGCAACTTAGACAATTGCCGGGCGAAAACTATATGGCTATTCCAACAAGGGAAACTTCAACGTTAACGGATTGACATTAATTTAAATGCAAGCTATCAGTTAGAACGATCAAAGCCACTCTGGCTTCCGGTTTTACTGCGACTTTTATCTCATCAGATCACTCACAACCTCTTTCAAGTCCATAAAGATTTGCTAGGGACAGTTAGCCACATAGTTAGGCCGCTGATGCCTCTTCGCCCAGAAACATGGCTTACACATTATCCAATAGGGTTCTATGGCTCCAGCGTCTCTCCATTGACCGGTTCTCAATGCCAAACGACATGTCGTAAGTATAGTTAAGAGGACTTCTAAATCCACCCAAAGGATTGTCGAAGAGGTATCGAGAGCATAGTTTCAGGAGCTTACGGCTTGGATAAAGGCGGGCCGCCGTGTGGTATGAGCTTGCAGAACATCCGCTAGTGCTTGTTAAAAGGCCTTCGTTACGGTTCCACGTTGACGCAACGCAACGCCCACGCAGTCGCTTCGTCGCAGACGTGAACCTGTTTTGGTTCTGCGTCAGGTTGACGTTAGCGGACCAATCACAGCCCTTGCTGCCGTGTCGCCTAGACGCAAGGTTAACATTTTTGGGTGGCGTACGTCAGGCCCTTGTGGGGGACGCAGTGAGGGTCCGCAAGGACGTAATGGGTCTGTAAACCCCCTTGTGTTGTGTCCGCTTGGAAACAAAACTGAGCCTTTACTCTATCAGTGCACTTCTTATTGTATTTCAGCGGATTGATATGTTGCACTGTTCTTATATCTGTGTAGAAATACCGATTAGTCAACTGACCTTTATGGCGTTTTTCTGTTGCCACTTTTGTCCGTGCCGAGTACTTTAATACTTTAGATCAAAGTACTTAATTACTTTAATTAAGTATATGGATCAAAGTAATTAATATACCAAAGTACTTTTAGAATATTTTGCCAAGTTATTTCTGTTTTATAGTTTTGGTTTCTCATCAATCCATGAGGCCTCTGTTAATTTGGTTAAAACGCCCTTAGCAGCTGCATTCTGGACCTATTTAGCATTCATTCCATACACCATCACCAAAACCGCTTAACTTAATTCATTTAAACGCGGGGATAACCCCTTTTCCCCAATCCCATTAAATCTGTTTGTCGGAATAGAGGGAAATCCATAGACCGAAATAATGTGAGGCAATGAATTTCAAGGGACATCATTTTCTGATGCTGACTGCACACCTTGATAACCCTTAATGGCAAAACTAAGAAGTAAATCACAGATTTCAGTTGTCCACACTCTGAGGCTGTGTGTTGCTTCCCACTCTTGCTCTAACCCTGGTAATATCTCTTTTCACCAGCAATAATGCCAGCATGTCATCCAGCTCAACTTAAGGAAAAGGCATATTTATCCACTTGCGTCGTTTATCTTTGATGCAACTTGAGTCACTAACCGACAGTGGGCAGTTTAAACAATGGCAATTAAACATAAATTCGTAAAACATGAAGTCATGCACAGTGGAATTCGGTTTATCTGAAACTTAATTCTGCAGGTTCCTTGCTTGAGCTGAACCAAGAACCCAACCAGGAACACAGAATATATGCTAGTGTTTAAAGGGGTGATAATATGCCAACAGGTGTGAGTGTGATTAGCCGTTAGAAGTCGTCTGAATATCGTCCTTTTCCTGTGTTTTAGTGACATCACAAGTGGGAGTGTCCACCTAGATGTATGATGGATAGATGGAGTTACAAGGAAAGGCTGATTTTAAAACAGCTCATAATAGCTAATCACACTCATAACATCACCCTTTTAAACAAACTGAGATGTGACTCATGGATAGGGACACAACACTGTGTTGGTTCCTCCCTGGTTCCCAGTAGAGAATAGGCCTCCGTCTTTTCCTTTCACTTTCTGGTCCCCACACACAGGCTGTATGTGGTGCAGCCCTGGCTGCAGTTACACTCTGCAGGGTTTCTTATATGTTATATTGTTATATTGGGATCCGGTGAATTGTATTCTGTTACGTTCTCCCTCACTGCGTCAGGGCACGGTACCTTCCCTGACTTTAAGAATGAATTTTATGATAAACCTTGCATGCATCCTGCAAGACACACACACACACACACACACACACACACACACACACACACACACACACACACACACACACACACACACACACACACACACACACACACACACACACACACACACACAAAAACACACAGTTCCAAAGATTTTCCATTGACCATATGTTGTGAATAGATCTTTAATTGATTTGTTTAGCCAGTAATGTTCTCTTATTTGAGTCATATGTTAATGACCTGCTAATGAAAATACAAGATCCATACGTGTATTATTCATGACAAGTGCAATTGTATAGTTCCAATGTATAACACACACACACACAAACACACACATCCTCAGAGATTGGGAGCCATTACCTGAATTCTCGTCATGGCATCATACCGTATTACATAGCGTATTAAGGGTGAATACAGAGAGAGGGAGGGAAGAAAAGATTAGAGGGAGCTAGACTTAAGGGCAGGAGAGAGGGAGCATCACCATCACTTAGTTCGAGAGAGAGAGAGAGAGAGAGAGAGAGAGAGAGAGAGAGAGAGAGAGAGAGAGAGAGAGAGAGAGAGAGAGAGAGAGAGAGAGAGAGAGAGAGAGAGAGAGAGAGAGAGAGAGAGAGAGAGAGAGAGAGAGAGGCAATAGCAGGAGGAGGACACAATAGCAGCTCTGGTTTTGCGTGCGTGTGGGTGTTTTTGTGCATCAATGTATTTCAATGCGTGGCCTTGCGCTCCCCATTAAAACCATCTTCTGGAGTTAAATCCATGCGTGTGTGAAGTGGCCCCTGTTCACAAACTCAGGCAAAGGGACAATTATGTGTTTCATAAACATTTAGACCCTAACGGCCCCCACGACACCACGCAACCTTCACCACAATCCTCCTCCTCTCCATCATCACTGCTCTAATTGAACAATGGGGAAGTCGGCAGACACTGTGTGTGTGTGTGTGTGTGTGTGTGTGTGTGTGTGTGTGTGTGTGTGTGTGTGTGTGTGTGTGTGTGTGTGTGTGTGTGTGTGTGAGACAAGCCCTTTCTTTCCTATTCTCCCTCGCCCCCACACCCCAACACCCCTCCCCTACTTTGTCTCAAGGCTATGAAGAGGATTAGTGTGTGTGTGTGTGTGTGTGTGTGTGTGTGTGTGTGTGTGTGTGTGTGTGTGTGTGTGTGTGTGTGTGTGTGTGTGTGTGTGTGTGTGTGTGTGTGTGTGTGTGAAAATGTTGGCAACTTTTTGATCAATTTTAGGAAACATCGGCTATCATCTGAGGACGTTTTTCCTCTGGGGACAACATGTGTCATTATTTCTGGGGTTCTGCTCTACCCGGATAACAGCTAACTGATATCCAGGCCGAGGCTTCCTCTTCCTCCTCCTCCTCCTCTTCTACAGTCCCATAAGCAATATGATATCAGGGAATGGAGTTGGAGTTCACAGACGAACGTCTACATAACAGCTTCGTAAAAACCAAATCTTTGCAAGACAATTGCCATCGAGTACTGATGTCAATTGAATTCTTCTGTGTTGTTTAGAACACATGCTATTCACACCCACATCAGTACCTCACGGACCAGACATTTGTAGTGCTTACACCAGTCCTGAATAGCTTCTTCCTCTGCACATGAGTGGTCAACACAACCCCATAAACCTTTGTATGGGTTTGAGATAATTAAGACCCTACAAACATGGCCGCTTTGCCGTTCCGTCCTGCAGGCCAAGACTGAGGGGTTACATGGTTCAATCAGAACCTGTAGGTGTGGCTTATTTACCAATCTGCCCATTACCAATATAATCTGAATATTTACCTCTATTCGAGTAATGCTTCATGAACCATTCTGCATTGGTTAATAGTACAAACAGAAACAAGAACGCTTCCGACACCAACATCGTGATCCATTGTTTACAGATTCTGTGTGAAGATATGTTTATGGAGATTAATTGTGATCATTAACGCAGACATACATATGTGCGCACGCAAATGTATGCACAATCCTTTCGAATGCATAACACATTGAGTTTGTCTTAGCACATGTAGCCCACGAGGGAGACACTCAAGCCGGAATGAGAGGCCGTCAACAGTCAACATACATCTCTTCTGTCCCCCTTCTGTCCCATCTTTTGTGTTTTCTCTGCTCTACCGCAGTCGTCCCTCACGGAGGACAATTTCCCCTGTTGTTGGTCTGTTTGTCAGCCGTAAGAGAAAGAAAGGGGCCCGAGAATTCAATTGAATCAAATTTGTCACTATCTTTCCAGGGCTGTTTGCGCCATCTGCCAGGGGCTACGCATTCCTCTCTGCTGCTCCTCGCATCTTGGTACCGTGTGTTGATGGCCGTGTGTGTGTGTGTGTGTGTGTGTGTGTGTGTGTGTGTGTGTGTGTGTGTGTGTGTGTGTGTGTGTGTGTGTGTGTGTGTGTGTGTGTGTGTGTGTGTGTGTGTGTGTGTGTGTGTGTGTGTGCGTGTGTGTGTGCGTGTTAACTTGATGTGCCTGAGTGATTCTGTATAGCAACTGCTGTAGTCGATCTCCCAGTCCATATGGGTCTGCATCTACGGGAGTTTGCACGCATTGCTGCAATGGGAATGTGCATGTGAAAACCCTTTCATATATCACTTATGACCTGTGGCTATAGTGTGTGAGTATGCGTGTGGGTATGTGCGTGCTTCCCAATGGTCACAGTTGTAGGTTAATGGCCCTTAGCAAATATGCCCTTCACCATTTATTTCTATTTGCAATTAAATGTCTTCTTCTTCTTCTTTTCTCTCTCTCTCTCTCTCTCTCTCTCTCTCTCTCTCTCTCTCTCTCTCTCTCTCTCTCTCTCTCTCTCTCTCTCTCTCATATAGCTTTATGTACATAGCCCTTTATTAAAACAGACGGTTACAATAAACTGTGTAAAAAATAGTTAAAACACAGACATGAAAGAGTGAACAACTTTAAAACCAAAAACAACCAAGAGACAAGACAGGGAGGAAGATCAATAGTCAGGCTCGTCCCAAAAGAGGGGATTTAGAAGTCGCTTAAAACAGCCTCAACGATTCTGCAAATCCCATGGACAGGGGGGGAAGACAGTTGGAGGGGTGAGGCTCAAACAGCGCGGGCGCGGGGCACCTTCGGTTCTGCGGCGGCAGCGAGGGACGGTAGGAGGTGGAGAGGTTGGACGGGCGTCAAGGAGATCAGAAATGTAACCGGGGGCGAGGGCACGCAACGCCCTGTTTGTAATCCACAGGATCTTCCGGTCGATTCCTAATTGTGCAGGAAGCGTGTGGAGGGTTGCAGCAATTGGGGTTAACGTGGGGGTAACGGCTTGTTTAGTTAACAGCCTGGCGGCTGCGTTCTGAGCCGACTAGACCGTTAAGTGCAGCTTGATGGAGGAACGAGGGTGTCGAGGGAATTACAATGATCTAGAGCCGGGGAAATGAATGTGTGAATAAATAGTTATTAGAACCATTGGAGACGGGGTAACCCTGATTTAAGCAACATTATCTCTTTGATGAAATGGACTTGACGATTTTAGTAGACTAATAAACCGTTCAACTGCGGCGGCAAAGTTATCTCGTCCAAATTAAAATAATTCCTGGTTTATCAGGATTTTCGGTCGCGGAAATGAACGGACGTCCAACCTTTGGTGGTGATGGAGCAGTGGCGGGTCTTGACCAGCCGCAGTTCCTCTAAGGAGGGGCCCCATCTGGCCCCCCTCAGAGCTGGTGCTGGAAACAGAGCGGCGGGTTCCACACAAGGCCCACGTCGGCTTAGGAGCCACCTGCCGTCATGGGGGCGGAGGCCTTGGCAGAGAAAGGAAGGTTACCGCAGCTGGGGAGAAGCAACACTCCGTCCCCACAGTGCAGCGCTTGGAGTCTGTTCATCGGCTGAAGGGTTTCACCAGAGACGCGTTTAGCGCGCCCCCAACGGCTCCGAAGTCACAGGGAGCTGAGCGGGCCCGGGTCTTGGGTTTAGCAGCGAGGACGGGCCCCTCGTCGACAGAACCAAACCAGGGTGAGAGCGGTGTGGTCGGGGGGCGACCGAGGCTGAGCACTCGGAGGACGGATTGGGCGCACGTGTTGCAGCAAGAGCCGAGACGGAGAGAGGTTTGTCCTTTTGAAGGGGAAAACGGATGAGATCTCAGGATTAGCTCGTCCTTTGCTCTTAAGATCTGGCTTCAGGCGATCGATGACGTCCTGCGACGGTGAGTATAGCGCCAGGCAATGTCGCCGGGAAGTTCTGATTTTTAGCTGTTTCGGAGGCCGGCTAGCAAATAGCAACCAGAATAAAAAACAAACACTGCTAAACTCAGCTGATCCCCGTCCAATGATTCAAAAGTTGTACCCGGTTGAATACTTATAGTTCAGACGCTCAAGGTCCAAAGTGTATCACAAACCAAAACGTAGCCTCAAGACAAGTCAATCTACCTTTCACCGTAGTTCACATGGGGTGAAGCCTAGCCGCGAGCCGCTAAGAGGACACAGCGACCTCTTAGTCAGATACGAGGAGGACGACTCAAGCTGTCCGTGGAGGTGAGTTGATTGCCATTCAACACGATCGGATAAGACTTATATTTTCATGCAAGGACACTTCATGGAGGGAGTTGTGACTAAGAAGTCGCAATGCACGCAAGCGTCCCTTCAGTCGCTCGCGTCTCGGTGAAGGCTGTCTCTGGGGAACTGCAACACTCAGACGGACTGAAGAGGTTATTCTGTCTCGATGTGAATAAACATGACTATGTTTGTGTCTTCGACCCTGTATGTGATGTGTGTGTGTCTTTGCTTGTGTGTCTGTATGTCTGTGTGGGCATGGGTGTGTTTTTCTGTGTGTGTGTGTGTGTGTGTGTGTGTGTGTGTGTGTGTGTGTGTGTGTGTGTGTGTGTGTGTGTGTGTGTGTGTGTGTGTGTGTGTGTGTGTGTGTGTGTGTGGGTCAGGTGTGTCCCAGCAGGACACGCCGTGAGGATTATGTTGCACAACGGATTCTTTCCGATTTTCAAAAAAGTCATGAGTATCCTCTGTGGATGATAGAGACACATGGAGTGGGAGACACAGGGAATCAGTGTCTGCTTTTGTCCTTCTGTTCCACATCGAGAACAATACACACACACACACTCCAAAACACACATACGGACACACTCCAAAACACGCATAAGGACACACTCCAAAACACACACACACACACACACACACACACACACACGCGCAAGCAGACACACACACACACGCACACATACTCCAAAACACACGCACACATACACATACTCCAAAACACACACACACACACACACACACACACACACACACACACACACACACACACACACACACACTCCAAAACACACTCACATACATACGCACACACAAACACACACAAACACACTCCAAAACACACACACACACACACACAAACACAGACACACTCCAAAACGCACGTCAGTCAGAATAGGGAAGTTACATCTGACTCATTTTGAAAGGCAAAATAATAAAAGATAAATAAGGCCATCAAGGTGACCCTTCTACACTGGCGAGCGGCCTAATACACACCCAGAACAAAACATGGAAAATGGCGTGTTCACACAGGCTGTTGAACACGGAAACTCTCAACAGTGTGTGCTCGGCTCCCTGCTAGCCCAAACACACCGCGATGGCTTGGCTGTTTGTTTAATGTCGCGAGTCGTGCTGGGGCCAAATCATTAATTTAGTACTGCTGACCAATCGCACGCAGTCGTGTATGGAGGCGCATGTGGTAAATGTTCTAGAAGCAAATCGAGCCTGCCGTCAATGCCCGACGTGGCACTTTGATTTGGTCACAAACATTCAGTTTAGCATTTGCCAACACACCCACTTTGATTGGCACACACACTTTGAGTTCCAAAGTGATGGACATCAAAAATCTGTAATGTTTGAAGGAGTTCATCAGCCAATTATTTTCCAGGAAATCCCTCATGCCAATCTCAGTTTATTGTTCCTTGTCATCTTTCAAGCCGATTTTATGGGCGGGGTCTATCTTCCCCTCCTGGCTATGTAGTTGACCAATCGGATGACCAATTACCGTACACTAACCTGAAAGAGCCCGCCCACTCACAAGACGGAATGACAAACTACCGAATGGCAGGGCTTCAGAGCACACCGCTACAGTCCGGATACTTTCCAAGGATGAGTTGATGCGTGTTAACGTTTGGTCGATCACTTATAGTCTGTCAGGGACCTTGGTGCATATTAAGGAGACGGGTAGACAGAAAGAGCACGACTTGCAAGAGATCTGCAGGTCTTCAGTTCATCTGCATAGAACTGAGTCATAGCAACTGAGTCATGCATCTTATTAAAACACACACA
>NC_082400.1:14422596-14446727 GCF_031168955.1 Gadus macrocephalus | reverse complement strand
AATCCCGATAGCGTCATTCAGGGTTAAATGTAGCATATGGCAGCTTTCTCGCCTAATGTCATATTCCTTTCATGTCTATTCCGTTTAATAGACCTCCTATTCATATATTCCTGTATTAACCACACGGCTGTACTTCTCTCCCTCAGACATTCTTTTTAACTTTCTCTCATTTTCCCTCCTGTCTCTCTCCCTCCCTCCCCTTGCTTGCTCTCTCTCCCTCCCCTCCCTTGCCCCACACCCTCCCTCCTCCCTCCCTCCCTCCCTTCCCCTCATTATTTCAACTTCACTTAAAAGGTACTGTATGAAATATTGGAGAGTTGTCGAGAGACAGAGAAGAAAAGACCGGGCAAGAAAGCGTTGCATTCAAATAAATGGATTCCTCGATTCAGGGATGCTGTTACGACTCTCTAGTCGAGCCAACTGAAACAGTAAAAGAGTCCTGAATTCACAAGTAAAAACAAATACGTTGAAATGTAACAGATGCTCTGATTGGTCAGAAACCTTCTGGCAGTGGTCTAAAACTTAATTAAGCAGAAGCAGGCGCCCATTTAACAGATCATCTAACACAGCATTTCACTTGCAATGGCATTACTAACACTCTAACACTTTTTAAGATGCTGCTCATTATAAAGAAGCTAATAAACGATTCATCTCCCATCTCTTACTCTCTCCTCTCTATCTCTTTGAGCACTGCATGTAATTCCTGTCGGAGTGATTTGTTGGCTTTAGAATGTCGTCGTTCTCCCCCCGCGGTGAGTCCTGTGCTCCAGTCTAAGGCCACAGATGGATTCCGGCGCACGCAACAGTTTTTTCCCGAGTGGCGTCGCTTCAGTCGACGCTCTCTCCTTTGAGCCCCGCCTCGAGACTTTTCGTATCAATATTGGAACGCGGCCCAGCGATTCACTGGGCCGCGTTCCATTAAGGATGTCTCGGGGTGAAGAAAGATTTTTTGTGCACACTTGGAGTTCCGCGGCTGCCTTGCCAAATATTCAGCCTGACACGTTTACACCCGCCTCGGTTTCACAGTTCGCCGACCGCACAAAGAGAAGGCCCCCGAGCCCATAGGTAGATTCTTCTCTTGCCAATGGCGGGAGGTACATGCTAGGTCCAATGCTAGGTGTTTATCATGGATACTTGCCTCATGGATGGTTAGAGGGAGAGTGCGGCCAATGAGTTTGGAGCCCGAAAGCCTTCATCTGTCGGAATACTGCACCACTGACTAGACTATCCTGTTCGATTGGTCGATTTTGTGTGTGTGTGTGTGTGTGTGTTTGTGTGTCTGACTGTGTGTGTGTGTGTGCGGTGTGTATGCGTGCGTGCGTGTTTGTTATTCCCGCTACGTCTGGGGTGTCTGCTTGCTAAATGTCCATACCGTGCCTCATTCAAGCCCCTTTCCAAACCGCTCTCTGTGAGTCGACCAAACGGACTGAACATGCTCTCAGAACACGGGTAAAGGCTGATGCAATCCATTGATCCAGGGACAATGCACCCCCCCCCCCCCCCCCTACATAAACAAGTCAACCATGGCTTCTGAAGGGAACTGGGTCTTGTCTCGTCTCATTCCCTTTTCTCCCAGCACTGCTACCCGTGCCCCATTTTACACCAATGAAGTATCTAATTAGGGCTCAGTCACCCTGGTTACTGCTTTAATATTTATTCATTGAGCAAAAGCTCCAATGCACAGCACGGTGTACAGTGATTTCAGATACAGGTCATTAAGAAGCAGTGAGGGGACTTACCCAAAGCTCCCAACGGGTTAGTCTGCGGACATTGGGAATATGGAACCCAGTACATTCAAGCTGGGGGCTGGAACACTGTTGATGGTGTGCTTGTGTGCGCGCGTGCGTGTGTGCGCGCGCGTGCGTGTGTGCGCGCAGCGCACGCCGTGTGTGTGTGTGTGTATAGACCCTTGTTAGTTTTGATTGCTGTTATGGCTCAGCCTCATAACACTTTACCGAATTTTTTCCACCACATTGCACTGTGAGAGAGAGAGAGAGAGAGAGAGAGAGAGAGTGCGAGAGACTGAGAGACCTAGAAATAGAGGGAGGGAGACCAAGCGATAGGGGGAGAGAGATAAATATATAGGAAGAGAGAGATAAAGATAGAGGGCCAGAAAAGAAATATATTGGAAGAGCTAAAAGAAAAAAATATGAGAACTGGAGGGAAAAAAACGACCAATAAAAAAAAGAGACAGAGGGATCTCTGCGTGATGGATGGGATGCTCCAGGTGATCGATGGGTGTGTGTGTGTGTGTGTGTGTGTGTGTGTGTGTGTGTGTGTGTGCGTGTCAGAAAAGGCAGCATGTGAGACATAAAGATAGAGAGAAAGATAGAGAGAGAGAGAGAAAGATAGAGAGAGAGAGAGAGAGAGAGAGAGAGAAAGAGCTGGAGGGTGGCACTCATTGTTTAGGTGGGTTCCCGCCTTTTCTAAGCACGCCGGTGACGGTGATGGACCGCAGCCCAGAGACAAAGGCAGGAGCGACAGGCTGAGCGAAAGATAAAAATAACGAAAGAGTGAATGAAAGGCAGAGAGGTGTAAAGGTGGGATAGAGAGATGGAGATGTGTCTAAATTGATGATAGCCAGTCGCTCGATGGCAGGTGAGGATAACGAGTAACTGGGCGGCAGTAGCTTAGGAGGTAGAGCGGGTTGGCTGGAAACCGCTGTGTTGCTAGTTTGATCCCCAGCTCCTCCTCGTGGCGAGTGTCGAAGTGTCCCTGAGCAAGGCACCTAACCCTTACAGCTCCAGACGAGCTGGCTGCGCCTTTCACGGTGTGTGAATGTGTGCATGAATGGGTGAATGTCAGGCAATTGTGTTAAAGCGCTTTGGATAAAAGTGCATTATAAATGCATTCCATTTAGAATGAAATGGGGCGGAGTCGGGGCTGCTCAAAGTCCGCCCCCTTCCCAGGTGATTCGCCTACAGTCGCCTGTCACGACTGTAGGCTTTGAAAAACTGCAACAAAAAGACGCGTTCTTTGCACGGACTGGATTCTCTGAGGAGGACGAAAACAAAACAAGACAAACGTTCGCGGCAAACCGACATTCTTTGACGTGCCATCACTATTCTCCTCGACGTCTCCGTCAGGTGTGATGTCTGCCGCCCGATGATGAACATGTTTCCATGTCTTGGCTCGGCCGTATGTGTCAGCCGTTGCTGTGATATACGTGTTTATATCGTGTTTCATTTGTGTGTGTGTGTGTGCGTGTGTTTGTGTGTGTGTGTGAGTGAGTGTGTGTTCTCGTGCCATGAATCTCGAGGTAGAGAGGGTGGTGGGGGTGTGGTGGGGGTGTCCATCACGGTGCAGTCAACAACCTGATCAGATAAGGTGCAGAGTGTCACCAACACTGGGCCCCGTGACAGACACTGATAACCACCAACAGCAGCGCTCGGTTTCTGTGTGAGCGTGTTTGTGTGTGAGTGTGTTTGCGTGTGTGAGTGTGTTGGCGTTGATGTCATTGTTTCTGTGTGAGTGGGTGTCACTGGTAACACTGGTGTGAGGTCGACTGACATTGTTTATTTGTGTGTGTGTGTGTGTGTGTGTGTGTGTGTGTGTGTGTCATTGATTCTGTGGCTATATGTGTTGTTCTTGTTTGTGTGATTGTGTGTGGATGTATGTGTGTGTAGTCACTGATGTGTGTCCATAAGGTGTGTGTGTGTGTGTGTGTGTGTGTGTGTGTGTGTGTGTGTGTGTGTGTGTGCGTGTGTGTGTGTGTGGGGGGGGGGGGGGGGGGAGTGGGGGGTATGTGTGGGTGTGTGTATATGTATGTATGTGTGTGTGTTTGTCTCTTTATTTCTGGTGTGTGTGTGTGTGTGTGTGTGTGTGTGTGTGTGTGTGGTTGTTTGATTTGTCTCATTGTTTGTCTGTGTGTGTGTGTGTTTGTCTCATTGTCTCAATATCTCTGTGTGTTTGTGTGTGTGCTGGAGCCATCGGTGTGTGTCCCCGAGGTGTGTAGTACTACCGTGTGTGTGGTGGGATTAGCGGTGTGTGTGTGTGGTCACTTCAGCATGGAGATCTAATACGATTGGCCGCTGTAGCCTCCCACGGCAGCGGTGTCAGGTGCTTCCCGGTGAGGGGAGCGAGACTGGAGTGATTGTGAAGTGATGTTCAGGGGGGCCTGGTGGGCTGGGGGGGGGATGGTTATCCCTCCATCCCTCTGGCTCTGTCTGTCTGTCTGTCTGTCTGTCTGTCTGTCTGTCTGTCTGTCTGTCTGTCTGTCTGTCTGTCTGTCTGTCTGCGTTGGCAAAAGGCTTATTGTCAATGCATCCATCAGTGTTTCGTTAATGTATCAATTGATCTTTCTTTTTTTCACTTATTTTATATTTGTTATCTATTTATCCTATTATATATATATATATATATATAATCTCTCAATTCAATTCCAAATGCAGAATCAGAAATAAACATTTACGTTGCCAAAGCAGGTAAACAATAAAGAGGTCAAACTAAGTATAAAACATTCAATGCAAAATATATTACATAACAGATATTAGAATGCTCAAGATATAAAATGTAGTTCTCTCTCTCTCTCTCTCTCTCTCTCTCTCTCTCTCTCTCTCTCTCTCTCTCTCTCTCTCTCTCTCTCTCTCTCTCTCTCTCTCTCTCTCTCTCTCTCTCTCTCTCTCTCTCTCTCTCTCCTCTCTCTCTCTTCCTCTCTCTCTCTCTCTCTCTCTCTCTCTCTCTCTCTCTTCCTCTCTCTCTGTGGGTGTCCAGATGGGATATTTTTCATCAGGCTAGAGGGGGTGCATCAGAGGGAGGAACTCTGCTTTATAGGGTACCTCAAGTGTGTGTGTGTGTGTTGGGTAACACGCCCGGAGGTAACTTTACTGAGATGACAGGGGCGAGGCAGCCTGCCTACAGCTTGGCCTTTATGGCTCCACATATACCCTCTCTCTCTCTAGCTCCCTCTATCTTCTTCAGTTCCTCTATACTTTCCTTCTTCCAGACAGTCCGCTGCTTCATATTTCATAGTCCCTCTCTGATTATTATTATTTTTTTTAATCTCTCCCTCTCCACCTCCACCTCCTCCATTCCTTCTCCACCTCCTCTCCTCCTTCTCCACCTCCTCTCCTCCTCCTCCTCCACCCTCTCTATTCCTTCTCCTCCTCTTGCACTCCATCTCCACCCCTTTACTCCTTCTCCACCTCCTCTACTCCTCCTCCACTCTTCATCGGGTATCGCTCTCCCTCTCCTTCCTCTCTCCTGTCCGTCTGTCGTTCATCTCCTGTCTCTCTGTCTGTCCGTCTCTTTTTTTGGGGGGGGGGGGTGAACTTGTAGACATCAGGATTCTCCAGCTCGTATCCTGAATACAAAGTCCACTCCCAGCCTTTTACCAGCCCTGCTGTCATATTGCTTTCCATCCATCTATCTCATCATCCCCCCCCCTCCTCCCTCCTCTCTCAACCCGCAGAGATATATATTTTTATTATTTCTGTTTTTTTTATATTTATTCCCGGAACGTGTCCCCTTGCTCCTGTGGCCATCAGTCCTCCCTGATCTATCTGTCTGTCCCCCACTGTCAATCGGTCAAATTTACTCCACCGTCAAATATTTCATCGTATGAATATTGTGATTTTGCCGCCTCTCTGTCCCTATACGTCTCTCTCTCTGTCTCTCTGTCTCTCTGTCTCTCTCGCTGTCTTGCTCTCTCGCTCTCTCTCTCTCGCTCTCTCGCTCTCTCTCTCTCTCTCTATACGTCTCCCTCTCTCTCTCTCTCCCTCTCTCTATACGTCTCTCTCTCTCTCTCTCTTTCTCTTTCTCTCTATCTCTGTCTCTCTGTCTCTCTGTCTCTGTCTCTGTCTCGCTCTCTCTCTCTCTATATACGTCTCCCTCTCTCTCTCTCTCCCTCTCTCTATACGTCTCTCTCTCTCTCTATCCGTCTCCCTCTCTCTCTCTATACGTCTCTCTCTCTCTCTCTCTCACTCTCTCTATATGTCTCCCTCTCTCTCTCTCTCGCTATACGTCTCCCTCAGTGTCTCTCTCTATCCGTCTCTCTCTCTCTCTCTATACGTCTCTCTCTCTCGCTCTCTCTCTCTATCCGTCTCCCTCTCTCTCTCTCTCTCTCTCTCTCTCTCTCTCTCTCTCTCTCTATATATCCCTCTTTCTCTCTCTCTCTCTCTCTCTCTCTCTCTCTCTCTCTCTCTCTCTCTCTCGCTATACGTCTCCCTCAGTGTCTCTCTCTATCCGTCTCCCTCTCTCTCTATACATCTCCCTCAGTATCTCTCACTATTCGTCTCCCTCTCTCTGTCTCCCTCTCTCTCTCTATACATCTCCCTCAGTGTCTCCCTCTCTCCGTCTCCCTCTCTCTCTCTCTATACATCTCCCTCAGTGTCTCTCTCTCTCCGTCTCCCTCTCTCTCTCTCTACATCTCCCTCAGTGTCTCTCTCTCTCCGTCTCCCTCTCTCTCTCTATACATCTCCCTCAGTATCTCTCACTATCCGTCTCCCTCTCTCTCTCCCTTTACATCTCCCTCAGTGTCTCTCTCTCTCCGTCTCCCTCTCTCTCTCCCTTTACATCTCCCTCAGTGTCTCTCTCTCTCCGTCTCCCTCTCTCTCTCCCTTTACATCTCCCTCAGTGTCTCTCTCTCTCCGTCTCTCTCTCTCCCTTTACATCTCCCTCAGTGTCTCTCTCTATCCGTCTCCCTCTCTCTCTCTCTACATTTCCCTCAGTGTCTCTCTCTCCGTCTCCCTCTCTCTCTCTCTATACATCTCCCTCAGTATCTCTCAGTATTCGTCTCCCTCGTTGTCTCTCTCCCTGCCACGTTCCCTAGGAACGTTTATTCTATTAGCGGGTCGGAGAAGCCACCCAGACACAACCGCACCGCAGAGGATCAGGGATTAGCGTGGAAAAGGTGTGAAAAAGGGAAAGATTCCCTCTTTTATGAGGAATCAGCCCAGTCTCTGAGGGAGGAACGGGCTTACCGTCTGTGTAATACGCTGTTTGCTTGTGCAATGGCTTGGGTGGGTTGCGTTTGTGTGCTCTGTTTGTTGGTGTGTGTTTGTTTTCACGTGCAATTATAATAGTCCGCTGTGGGTTTGAGTAGTGCGGCTTCCGTCTGTTGTGTGAGCGTGTGTATGCGTTTGTTCAGTTGCTGTTCTGTCTCAGGGTGGTGTGTGTTTTGTTCTTGTTTATATGTGACATACTATTTTGTTTGTGTGTGTGCGTGCATGTCCGTGTGTGTTTGTTCATACATGTGTGTGTGTGCGTGTGTTTGAGTGCATGTTTTGCTTGTGTGTGATTGTCTGCTTTGCTGTCTGTGTGTGTGTGTGTGTGTGTGTCTTATCTGAGCCGGTGACTCATATCTACATTACCTTGTACATGTGACTATTTTTTTGTCACATGTGTGTGTGTGGGCACCCTTGTGTGCGTGGTAGGTCATATCCCTGTGCGTATGTCCCCCTGTTAATGTGCATGCATGCTTGCATGTGCATGCATGCTTGCATGTGTATGTGTGCTTGCATGTGTGTGTGTGTGCACGCACTATATGATTTTGTGTGTTTTTTCCTATGTTTCTGTCTTAGTGAATGCGCTGTTTTTGTGTGCGTGTGTGTGTGTGTGTCTGTGTATGTGTCTGTTTATAGATATGTGTGTGCGTGTGTGTGTGTCTGTCAATAAATATGTGTTTGCTTGTGTGTGTGTGTGTGTCAATCTGAAAATGTGTGGGTGTGTGTTTGTGTCTTTGAGTGTGTGTGTGTGTGTGTGAATATATGTGTGTGTGTGTGTCGTCCTGCCTCCAGCAGAGATAGATTGCCCATCACCAGTTTTGTGCTGAGAAGTGTATTGCGCGGCCGGCTCTCATGTTGCCAATATGTGCCAGACCCCTGATCAGCCTCCCATTGATTCAGCCCCTCGTCCAGAACAGAAGGGTCATGCGTTTCTCCCCTCGGCCTCCTCTGTAGCCCAGGCCCCTGATAAACAGCCCCAGCCCAGACTTCCAATAACCCCTTTAAAGTGCCCCCTGATCAACTCGTCAATCTTCCCCTCTGCTTGAATGAGTTGACCCACCGCCACCACATCTCCATCACAACCAGCACCTCCCACACCATCACCACCACCACCCACACAATATCTATGACCAACCCCAGCACCGTGCCTATGACTGTCACCACCACCACCACCACCACCACCACTTTAACTAGGAGCAACCCCACCACCATCACTATGCCTATAACCACCTCCATCTACACCAATTCCACCACCATCTCAATCAGCGGCACCACCAGCACCACCACCTCCACCAAAAACCATCTCAATCTGCACTACCATCACCATCACCATGACGATAACCACCACCATCATCATAACCTCCACCACCATCATCCCCGCCGACACGATCACTGTGACCAGCGCCCACACCATCAGCACCACCTCCCCCACTATCTCCATCACCGCCACCAACGCCCCCAACACCAACTCTCACGTGTCAAACCCCTCTAATTAATAATCCAGTCTTTCTTACAAAAACTATATTTTCTGTGTTCTGTTTGGATATTGTATCATAAACATTGTTCATATTTTGTATTATATGCATCAAAGTGATATGCATCACAGAACTATTGTTTTGACATCGCTCCATCTCGCTCCAATCTCGATCGCTCGATCGAACATAACATAATTGGATATGTAGCTCGCGTGCGTCGTATGCCATCACGTTTCCATGGCAATGGACGTCCCGCTCTAAACAGTCTCTTCAACACACACTCACACTTTGACGAAGGTACTCCACTGATGCTATGAATCACATCAGTGAAATGCTAAAATCAACGTCTGTCTGGTTACTTACAATCTTGCTGGAGTTACAGCGATGAGGTTGTACCGAAGGAGGAATCGTTAAACCTCACGCCGCAATGTTCACTCGCTCCGTTCCTTTGTGGTGCAGCTGCTGTTCCTGACAGCAAAGAACAACACAAGCACTGGCTGGCATTTGAACCTGATTGACGCTGGTCTCGTGAGGATTTTTGTGTCCTTACTTAGAACTGCTGGCAAAGTGATCGATGGAGATGACAACGGACAGAAAAAGTTTAATCTCGGCGTCAATTGGGTCGATTATTTTGTGGACAAACAACAAACAATGGAAGTTAACCATTATATATTTCTACTCGTAAGCACATTTTTGCCCATATTTGAATTGACTCGCTCATACGATGCATACAAACTGTATTGCTTCAGGTCATATTAACAATCGATAGTGCGTCGTTTTATTACTATAGCTTGTATGTTGTTACTTTGCATGATATCCATTCACAAACTTGTACCAAATATCTCTTAATTTGTCCAAAATACTTTTTATCCTATACACTGGCTTTCTGAATGTAATGGTACAATGCCCACAATAACACAAAGGAGAGTGCCCATACAGCATTCTTGCTTGCACTTTCAATGCAGGCACTGCTGAAAGCGAGAGATTGCCATTTAGGCTATAAATAAATAACATCATTGTCTTGTTTTGCCATACTTTCAAATGAATGGACATTATTTTGCAAGCGGCTGGCTCCTATTTGAGTCAATATAGGAGTACTGCAAAATATGTAAGAGATAGACATTTTATTAAAATAAATACATTTTTATCATAACTTTAGGTTCAATTTAGATGTTTTGAGTTATGTCATGCCTCCCATAATACATTATGATTCTGATTGCCATGAAAGAGATAAGTTTGTCAAATAATTTACATGCATGGAAATTTTGCACTAGATTGGGCAAGATAAGACAAGATTGGGTTTGTAATGTGTGTTGAAACCACTTGCACTTTCATAACTGTCATTTAAACTTTTAAAGGTTTTGCTTGATCACCATCATATTCGGCCTGCTGTCAGATTGTATTGTTCATTGTCCATTTCCTCCATTGTTGTAAGAGGTAGCAGCAAGCGTGATGTATAAGGGCCAAGTGGTTAAGTGTATACTAGTGAACATGACCACACTATTCGGCCAGAAAGACTTTGGAGAGAAAGGGGTGCTTGGCCAGACGTTACCCGGTAACCCTCCGTGCAACAGATTGAAACGGCGTCCCGCATTTTGATTGGCTCTCATTTTAAAATATCCAACCGCTGCAGAACAGAACCTTTTCTGAAATCCTTTGTCCAATGACTGTGACGGAAGCAGTGAAGGCTGCCGTGGTGGAGCTGTTTGATGCCAATCAAACTGAACGCGGGTGGGTCAAGTTGAGGTTAACCTGTCACATCCATGCTGCCTGCTATGCTGTGCGCAACCGGGACAATTGTGAGTCACTGCAAAGCCACACGCCATGCAGAATATGATCGGAACCGCCACCAATAAACGGAACTGTGGCAAAAACTAGGAAAGTATGAAACTACTTATAACGAGTTGCAAGGTGATTCTCAGAGTGTTCCACGTCGTCCCCTTTGTCTCCCAGTTGGTTTGTTGGGATCCGGTCATCCAAAACCATTTCGTGTGTCATTCTCCGATGACTCTCCAACCTGTCCTTCAAAATGTCCATTCTCTGCTAAGTGAGACAGTTCAAAGTAATTATTCTCCAGGTCGACTAAACTCTGCTAGCGCCGCTAGCATGCATACGGACACTTTCTCAGGACCCCTCGCAGCTGCCTCGGTAGATTGCCCGTTTTTTTTTCTTCTTCCTCTGCTGTCATCGCCATAATTGAAGGAGAGGTGGGTGGTGTTGCCGCCATGTCTAGCTGTCTGGCGCCTGTCTCTGTGTTAATGTAATGGTAATAGAAGGTTGGCCTCTGTGGACTAAAAAATATAATACCTCCTCCTTACACTCTGCATGGTGGTCAATGACAGCCGGGGGCTTCCAATTGTGTGTGTGTGTGTGTGTGTGTGTGTGTGTGAGTGTGCGCGCGTTGGTGACCATTTGTGTGTGTATGAAGGTGAGCATTTGTGTGTGTGTGTGTGTAAGTGAGCATTTGTGTGTGTGTGTAGGTGAGCATTTGTGTGTGTGTGTGTGTCTGCGCGTGCGTGGGTGGGTGTATGTGTGTGTGTGCGTGGGCCTGCGTGCGTGCTTGTCTGTGTGCATGCAACGCCTGTGTGTGTTTGAATGCGTTTGTGCGCGCGTGCTTGTGCGACGGTGCGTGTTGATGTGCGCACACATGTGTGGATGAGTGATGCGTGTCTTTTTTTCAGTTTTTAATTTCCGCCTATTTCCCTCGGGACACGGTTAACGCTTGGCACACGTGTGTGTGCGCGTGTGTGACACGTGCGCGACACGCGACTCCTGTGGCGAGGCGGATTGGGTTTATTGACTGCGGGGCCGAGCTATCTGCCAGGCCAGCCCTCCTGTCCCTGCATCAGGTTCCGTATTGTAAACAGATAGTTTACAGGCGTGGAGGTTCACACACATGGGCACACGCACACGAAACACGCGCACACATACGTACACACATAGTCGCCGTGTAAAAAAAAAAGGGTTGAAAATGTGTTAGTCTGATGGATAGAGGTGCGTTTTGTAAATATTTTCATGCTTCGTGGTGTAACCCCTATCTTTTTTTCTGGAGAAAAGGGGAAGGAGTCGCATAATCATGACAAAATATGTCATTAGAAACTCTTATGAAAAAAGCACATACGAAAAATATATAAAGATACATAAATATATAAAAGGTGTCGAGGAGGAATAATTTGTTAAATGTATGCATGCCTCCGACCGAGATATATAATCCAATATTAGATTTGAACACCTCACACCTTGCGTCACGTTCCCCCCCCCCTATTTCTAAACCACATATTCATCTTCATGCTCGCTTCGTGTCCCCCTCTCCGTATCAATCCCACACGTTCTTCTAACGGCATCGGGGGGGGGGGGGGGGGGGGGGGGGGGGGGGACGCTAAAAAAATACCGCTGTGCTTTGGTGTCCACAGTGCTCCGTCTTCCGTCGCCATGCCGCTAAGAGTCCCAAAAAACTGTATAAATGAATAAATAATCGCTGGCGCTCAGGGACACTGCTGCTCTCACATTAGTATGTCGTCTGCGTACCACATCAAAGTTCGGGGGGAATTATCCACCGCGCTCCGGCATTAGCGAATTCACTCTGATTAGACACGGCGGCTAAGATCTTTGCTAACGTCGTTGTTAGCGGGGGGGGGGTGGGGGGGGGGGGCTGTTTGCTAACCGGCTTCCGCGTGGAAAGGTTAGCCGCCGCCGTAGCGCATGCGACGCTCATTTCCTCCAGGGCAGGGGTCCGAATGCCGCTCTGCTAGCTGCCACTTGGCGCTCTTTGCTAACTTCAGTGTAGCGCTAACGTCATTTTTAGCGGGGGGCTGTTAGCTAACCGGCTTCCGGTTAGCAAAACGCTTTTTCCGTTTTGCTGGCTGCCACTTGGCTCTCTTTGCTCACGTCGTTGTAGTGCTTACTTCATTGTTGGCAGTGGGCTGTTAGATAAACGTATCCGCGTGGAAAGGTTAGCTGCCGCCGCCACCGTAATCGTAGCGCATGATTCCCATATCATCCAGGACGGGGGTCCGAGCGCGGCTCTGCTGGCTGCCACTTGGCCCTCTGGATTGGGGCACCAGGACATGCGCCGACAGAACTGAATTAACTCAAGGTGAAAAGGTTGTGCCATTGATGTATGCAAGCGTTTGAGAGTCGGCAACGACATGGGGTTGAATGACTGGAAACAAGGGGGGAGACTCAGAGAGGTAAAAACGGAAGGGTTTCCACTGGGCAAGGGAACGGGGGGAACTTTGAGATGACGGAGAGGAGGGATAAAAAGAATGAGGGACAGCGTGAAGGAAAATCTTTAAAACAAGGGCTCGAGAATCACACCGCAGAGCCCGGCTTATTTTTATTCTTTCTCGCCCCTTTTTTTTTGCTGTGGTTTGCTGGGGATTTTTCCTCTCTGGTTGTGTTTCCCCGCTGACACTTTTAATCAACGCACTACGACCCCGGCCAGAGGGTTTACGGCGGTGCGTCCGTCCGCGAGGGTTACAGCCTAGAATGGATGACCACCGCCGGCAGACACAACGGGAACGCTGAGAGAGAGAGAGAGAGAGAGAGAGAGAGGGAGAGAGGGAGAGAGGGAGAGAGGGAGAGAGAGAAAAGACACACCGCTGTGGCTACAGGAGGGCGAGGATAAAACATTGGCGCTGCGTGACTGCTTTATTGGCCCCCCTGCACGGATAGGTTCAGATCACTCACACACAGTGGCTGGAAGGGGTCAAGGGTCGTTCGGCAGGGGTGGGACCCGGGAGTGTAAGGATGGTTTAACTGCTAGGGTGGATCTTCCATGAAAGATGTTCTTTTCCAAACCATGAGAAAACAACAGAGTGTTCAAACTAACTAACTTTCATACTTGCATATTGGAATATATACCCACAGACAGTTTTTCCAAGCACAGTTTTACCTTTAAGGATTCAAGCAGACTTGATTTGCAGGCAATAATAGACCTGTTTAAAAAGTAGACGGTTTAAGGAGTTCATAAAATAGATATGCAGTCGTTAAATGATGCGAATTATGAATGTGTTTTTCCAATGCAATATTAATACATTTGTATATAATTCTTTATTTAATGAAGCCTTATTCACACTCACTAATGTGTGTGTGATACACACACACACGCACACAGAAAATACAGAACCTTTTGTTGAAGCCAATCACACATAAATACTTAATGACGTAGGAGAAATTATGTTATTTTTTCCTTCAATTCCCAGGACACCGGGCAGTTAAACAGTTTTAAGTGTTCTACAAATTTAAAGCATTATAAGTGACTCATCTTACCAACTTACATGCAAACCTGCCTCTGCTGTGTATGTGTATCTGTGTGTGTGTGTGTGTGTGTGTGTGTGTGTGTGTTGGTCTTGGTTTTGTGTGTACTTTTGTTTGCGCAAGTGTGCGCAATTTTGTTTGTCAATTAGTGTGTCATTTTATTACTCAGGCAGCCATCCTTTGTGATAAGGATATATGTGTTATTAAGAGTGTGTGTACATATCTATGTTTCCAATTATATGTGTGTGTTTGTGTCTACACTCATCTGCAACACTGTGACTCATCGATATCTGACTCATCTTTCTTCAGTCTCATGAACGTTCGATCCAAACTCTATTCTCTCTGCAACTGTATTATCCGTTGCAGTCAATTGAAATCCATTCTCTGCTGAGCTCTATCTCCTGTTCAACTCTTCAAACCTGCCTCGCTCTGTCATGCACTCATCAGTCTGCAGAGACACAAACCACTCAAGCCGGGTGTGTTTGTTTGTGTGTGTGTTCGTGTACACGTCTGTTTGTGTGAGGGGAGAGAGAGAGGGGTAGATATGAACAATAGATACAATACATATATACAGTGTATAGATACAGTCGATATAAACAGTGTATGGATACAGTATATATTTAAAGACTAACGATAAAGTAGATAGATGATGGGTTGAGAGACAGCTTGATTAGACATAAGGATACGAAGAGATATAGTTAGGTTGATGGTTGTAGAAAGATCAATTGTTAGACAGACGGACAGAGGTTGATGTAGACAGATTGACAGACCAGAAAATGTAGTCATTGTGTATCTTCCTCCTTTCCTCCCTTCCGTCGTGAGAGAAACTGGGAGAAGTGTTGGGAGGAATGGTGTCAGCCTCGGTGGGAGCCGACCGGCCCACCCACTGAGTTCCTCACTCTGATGGCGCGTTTCCACTGCAGGGTGCGGAACGGATCGGATCGCAAAGGTGCGGGTCGGGTCGCATTTCCACCGCCAAAAGTGGGCGTGACCCGGACTTTGCCGTACCCGTTCCGGCCCCGTTCTCGGGACTCCTCCGTTGGGGTACCGCAAACGAGACGAGACGCCTAAAAGGGTCCCGTGAAATTCTAGCTACACCCCCCCTCCGTTGATTGGTCGACAGAATCGTCACTTCCGGGTGACGCGGGGATAAAAACAAACGAACAGTAGCCTCGAGGTATTATTCTAACTAATAATAATAATAATAATTAACTTGTCGCGTAAAACGCTTGCTTGGGCGAACAAGGAGGTGGAGACGTTCGTCTGCATTCTTGGGGAGGAAGACGTTTTTTACGATGTTTACGTAGCTGCCGCGGCGATCGTCATCCGGCCTACCACAAAGGGTACTGTCGGCAGTGGAAACGCGACCTCGGAACTGAGCTGGGCTATACCGCCCCCTCCCTACCGCACCTTTGCGATCCGATCCGTTCCGCACCCTGCAGTGGAAACGCGGCATGAGAGTCCCACCGTCTGTCCTTCACTGACGGGAGACTTCACACCCGTTTGTAAAGGGGCTCGGCATATGTTGTGGTTGCGAGGAGATGAAACGACCATCACGGTCATGTGATCACGTGGGTTTCGGTGTTTGGCCTTCAGATGTTTCCTGAAGTAGGAGAGAAAGAAGTACAAGAGAAAGAAGTAGGACATCCTCAATGGGCTGCCGATAGTCAGAGTGTGTGTGTGTGTGTCTTGTGTCTGCTTGTGTGCGTGAGTGTGCGTGTGTGTTCGCACAAGCCACATCAAATCCTGACATTGCGGTCGAGCTTTCCTTTTATATTCCCCTCACCCCTACTTCCCCATCCTCCCCTGCCTCACCCAACGCCTCCTCCCTCCTCCCTCCTCCCCCGCTTCATTTGTCTCCCCCTCCTTCCTCTCCCCTCCTCCTCCCCTCATCCTCATCCCCATCCTCTCCTACCTCCTCCACCTCTCTCTCCCTCTTCCTCCTCCTCCCCCGGCCCCCCTCCCTCCCCCTCCCTCCCCCTCCTCCCTGCCGTTTTGCGCACGTCATCACAAATCAGAGCCTCTGAGGGGGGGATCGATAGCGCCCCCCCCCCCCCCCCCCCCCCCCCCTCCGCCCCGCAGCTTCAACCTCGCCTTGATAACCCGTTTTACTCTGCAACGCTTCGAATCGCCGCGGCAACCCGCGTTGATTCCCTTGCGTGCCGCAACAGAAAGCGGGAGGGAGAGAGGGAGAGAGAGAGAGAGAGAGAGGGAGAGGGAGAGGGAGAGGGAGGGGGAGTGAGAGAAGGAGTGGGGAGAGAGAGAGAGAGAGAGAGAGGGGGGGGAGTGAGAGAAGGAGTGGGGAGAGAGAGAGAGAGAGAGAGAGAGAGAGAGAGAGAGAGAGAGAGGGAGAGGGGGGAGCGCGAGAAGGAGTGGGGAGAGGGAGAGAGAGAGGGAGAGAGATGTCCTCTAACCCCGGAGAGAGAGAGAGAGAGAGAGAAAGAGAGGGAGAAGGGGAGAGAGGGAGGGAGAGAGGTAAAGAGGTAAAGAGAGAGAGAGGTAGAGAGAGAGGGACCAAGTGAAGCGCATGCATTGATTGGAGAAATCAGGAGGATTGTGTGAAGAGTAAGAGGGCCACGTAATGGCATTCACCCCTGGGGAGACGGGGGCGGGGCCAAGGTCACCCGGGCGACAGCTACGAGGTCGCCGGCTCGGCTCCAGGTTATTGTACCTCTTAGAAGGCAAGAGAGCCACCCACTCACTGTTCACTCTTTTAACGCCGTCTCCCTCCCCCCCCCCCCCCGTCCCCCGTCCGCCCGTCCCCCAGACACATTAACCGGACTCGACACAAAATCATTTCCCTATCCCGGTTTATTGGTTGTTATCCTTTTATAACTCGGCCCGGCGCCTTTCGTGATCACGTTTCATTTGCCGCCCTTTTCATCTGTTTAATTCGACGGCCGATTGCTGGGTGTTTTCAAAAACGCCGTGCGGACTCTGGCGGTGGTGGAGAAACACCGGCCTTGGCGCGGAGAGAAAGCTTTGACTCGTGTCCTGAAGCGAGGGCTGAATGCCTCTGGCGTTGGCATTGAAGTCGGCGTTGGCGAGGTCTGTCCTCCATTGAGACGGAATGGGCCGACACGGCGCGAGTCAATACTTAAAGAATGCCTCATGCGGCTGACATATTGATGCCACTGATGCATGATGGGGTCCTTTAGCCAAAGAAATAGTGCCTTCACAGCATCTGGATGCGAAGGCCTATCAGCTTTGGCTTAAGTCCCTGTGTTAGGAGAACAGAGAGGTAAATGGATACAGAATGGAACAGAAGGGAAGTGCGTTGAATGTGAGCATTGTTGACGACTGAAAGGATATATTTTTTTTTTCTTGGTATATCAAACCAAATCCTTGGCGAGCTTTGATGTTGATGCGTTGGTGCCAATCTGACTTCCCGTCAATGTGTTTTTTGGTTGAAGGTGTTTCTGTGTTCTTGGTGTAAGACTCATACCTTGTTGTTTCTTTATGCAAATAGTTTTCAAAAACGGTATATATAACTAAGCATATCTTAAATTTAAACTCTTTCATATAAATGGTCTGACCTGCAAACTTTGAATGAATGCCAACACATTGTTATGTTAGATAAACATGCAATGTGTGTGGATGTACACCCACGAGCCAATCAAATTCAGAATAAACCATAAAACCCTGCCGACTGTTTACCCTGGCCCCTCGTCCTGCTTTTAACAGCGAATATGTCACACTTTGAAAGTAAGCCGTTTCAAGCTGTATTTAACTCTCTGGGGGGGTGAACACGTTTGTTTTCATGACACCATTTGAGACACATCAGTACACCAAAGAGACAGCGGTTTTTCTGGGTAATTAATCAATTCCCTGCTCTGAAAACCGTCCATTTTGCAAGGAAAGCGCTTCATTGTCAAGCGTTCGGACCGGTTGATTAAAAAACAACCCAATACGTAAAATAGGTTTTGATTGATCGTCTATTTTCCACCAAACCGTGTCAACCATCCTGCCTGATGATGAAGCTGCACTAAAAATCCAATTAACGGCTGAGAGGTGAAAGACGTGGCATCATTCTTTACGCCTTCTTAAAGGAACATTTAATCACAGAACACTAATTCTGCCCGCGTACACCCTGACACTCTCAGACTTGGTCTGGTCCAGTGAATCAAACGGTGGTCTCTGACCATTGAGGACAGGAAGGGGGCGGGGGTTAGGTGGTGCATGTGTGTCTTCGTGTGTGTTGGGGGGTAGGGGTTGCATCTATAATGTGTACATTTTTATCCCTTGGTACACTAGGGGTGGGGGGGGGGGGGGGGGGGGGGATATCCGCCATGGACTCTTCCGTATTGCAGACAGGAAGGAACACATAGGAGCTGTGGAGATATTCCGGTGTTAAATTAAATGTTTGTGTCTTTGTACTTTGCACGGCAAGCAATTTCCCTCTCTCTCACTCTCTGTGTTTCTCTCTCTCTCTCTCTCTCTCTCTCTCTCTCTCTCTCTCTCTCTCTCTCTCTCTCTCTCTCTCTCTGTGTATCTCTCTCTCTCTCTCATGCCATCCTGTTCCCTCCACTCTCAACGTTCATATTAAAAACAACACAATAAGCGGGATGATTGCATTTCATCCTCCTCCCTCGTATCACTCCTCTCCATCTCTCCACTCCATCTCTCCACTCCTCTCCCTCTCTCTCCTCCCGGCTTCCCTCCATCTTCCATCAACGTCGGGCACACAAGAGGGTGAGAGAGAGAGAGAGAGAGAGAGAGAGAGAGGGGGCAAGGAGAGAGAGCAAGGAGAGAGAGAGAGAGAGAGAGAGAGAGAGAGAGAGAGAGAGAGAGAGAGAGAGAGATGTTGGAACTTTTCCAGATTACCTCATTAGCATAAGAAAACGATCGCCCTGCCAGCCTCAGCTGTGGGAAACTTATGTACACACACAGACACATACACACACACACACAGAGATAATCTTGCATGGACATATGCACACAAACACAACAACGCATGCAAACACACATAAGATTGCACACAAGCACGCACACATCCACACACACACGCGTGTGGGCACGCGCGCACACATACACGCGCGCACACAAATGCATGCATACATGAACACAAATATATATACACACACACACACACACACACACACACACACACACACACACACACACACACACACACACACACACACACACACACACACACACACACACACGAGTGAACACCCATGCACATGTACACACACAGAAGCATGGATTTATTTACAGGCACCAAAAGGCTTTCATATTTTATGGCTGTTGCGACATAATGTTTGCCCACACAGATGCTCTCGTGGAGCAATGAGCCTAGCTGACGGTCGCTATTAAAATGTACCATTACACTGGCTGCGTGTGCGTTCTGTCCATAGTCTACTTTGACGGCAATTTGCACGCAGAAGTTTTCCATTCCATCTCTTGAATGGTACAGCGAATACGTCTCGCTGTGTGTTGTTGAAGTGAGGTTTCTATTAAATGTTCACGAATTAAATTGTAATTTTGCTCCACGTTGGCCTCGTCAGACGAAGCATGAAAAATGACGCTTTTTCTCTGCTCATGTTTTTGACAGAAACATTAAGAAATAGCAAACAAAACCACTTTGCGTTTTTGCCGTTGAAACTTAATCACTTCTCAAGGAAGCTTATAACCTTTTGCAAGAAGGTTAATCTTACGATCCATTTGCACAATCCGTTTTGTCTTGTGTTAATTGGTAGGTTGTGCTGGCCTGGGTGATTGGCTGAAGTCATACATTACCAGCAAGCCCATTTCTCTGCGCAATGGCTGCTTCACTGTCGCAGTTTTCTTGGAGATGTATTGAAGCCATTGAAGAATATTACTGCAATTCCCAGTATGCTTCTATGCAGTACATTTGTTTAAAAAAGTACATGAACAATTTGTTCATGTGCTGGCGTGAAAGAATGCCACCACCACCCAGATAGTAAGGCAATGTGTGCTAATGGACACCCTCGAACCAATCAAATTCAGAATAAAGTATTCAATCCTGCAAACTATTTTCCCTGGCCCTATGTCCTGCCTTGAATAGCAAATATTTAATACTTTTAAATAAAGCCATTTCACACTGTCTAGGGGTAAACACGAAGGTACATATGTTAAAGTAATTACATTTGTGTATGTAACTATTTCCCGATCAGCAACAATAATCTCCCCGCTCTTGCTACCAAGCTTGTTGGTGGCTGATTGTAAGAAAAGAAACCTTTATGAAAACTTTTTTTTATAGATGCTGGCAATTCCATTCATACTATTCATTGTGCATAGATATATTTTCGATTTTCGAAACCTCTAAATTCTTATTCTCGTCCCGTGCACCTGCTGAGACATCCAAATGTCTAGACCGGGATACAAACTACATCTAATCTCATCTTAATTGAAACACTTTAAATCCAGCAAACCATTCCTCGGTTTGGAAGAGATTTATGAAATCACTTTCTTAGATTTCTTCTTTTCTTAGAAAGAACGTTACTTTGGAGCGGGAAGCAAACGGCGCCGATGTGGTCTAAGAGAGAGATACTTTGATCGTCAGCGTTGGTGTGACTCACGGTCACATCTGTCCCTCCGGAGGTCGGCGTGAAGGTCACACGCTAGCAATCACTGGCGGTCGGTGTTTGTCAAGCCGACCGCTGTAATGAGTGGGAACCTCAGTACTACAGGGCCATGGATGGAGAGAGGGCAGTGAGGACGGGGGAGAGTGTGTGTATATACTGAATATGTCTCAGGCAGGAGAGTTGCTTGTTGAATCATGAAATGCCGGGGGCTTCATTCCAAAGGTGTCATAGCTTCCTTTATTTGATGCTTATGTATTTGTGTGCGTGTGCTTATCTGTGTGCATGTGTTAATGTGTGTGCTTCTCTGCTTGTGGGTGTCTTTCAATGTGTGTTTGTGTGTATGTGTGTGCATTCGTATCCATCTTTTCCTTTTATGCCCTGGAATAAATGTATCTTTGGGTGTGTTTGGTTTTGTGGTGTTTTTTCAGTGTCAATGTTGTTTGTGTGTGTGTGTGTGTGTGTGTGTGTATGTGTTGTTTGGATGTGTACTCTGTATCTGTGTGCGTCAGTGTGTCTGTGTGTGTTGATGTTTGTGTATACAAGCTAAATCCGTCTTCATCCCCGGATAAGACATGGTTTGGTGACAGCAGTAGCATCCAGGTCCACAGAGAGATGGCTATCTGTAGAGGAATGTGTGTGTGTGTGTGTGCGTGCGTATGTTTGTGTGTGTGTGTGTGTGTGTGTGTGTGTGTGTGTGTGTGTGTGTGTGTGTGTGTGTGTGTGTGTGTGTGTGTGTGTGTGTGTGTGTGTGTGTGTGTGTGTGTGTGTGTGTGTGTGTGTGTCACATGACTGACACTTGCACAAACACCTAAGCCACAAGGCTAGGGCAGCTGTAATTGGAAGTCTGATTACTGTCAGGTACTGAAATTGCGTTGGAGAGGGCAGGAGATCGAGATAGAGACATACAGTAGAGAGAGAGAGAGAGAGAGAGAGAGAGAGAGGGGGGGAGGGAGAGAGAGAGGGAGAGAGAGAGAGAGAGGGGGGGAGAGGGATGAAGAAGAAGAAGAAGGATAGAGATGGAGAGCATGTGCTTTGCCATGCGTGTAGGAAGCAATGTGAGGTGGTGACAAAGTCAGAGAAAGCGTATCCGCGACAGTTGGAGAATTTAGCTGTCAGGACGAGAGGAGGTAGGCGAGGGGGAGGGAGGGAGGGAGGGAGGGAGAAAGGATGATATATTGAGGATGAGGGGACAGCAAAAGTAGAAGTAGAAAATGATCATCACCAGTCTGGGAAAGAATCACAGCAGGATGGATGGACAGACGGACAGAGGGAAGAGGCAGTCAGGGATTAACCTTAAACTTGATACACGGCAACCAATTATTTTCGCCCTTAAATACGGTTCAGGTCTTACTTTTCGGTGCTGTTACTCTGTTGACCGTTTCGGTTCTTTCTGTTGCTCCTCAGCCCTTTTCTCCACCCATTCCTCCATCCCTCCACCCATCGATTCATCCCTCTATTCATCCTTCTATGCCTCCATCCATCCATCCCTCCACCCAACACGTTATGTACCCAGGTAGAAAACTTCAAACAAGATAAAAAAAGGTATCAAGAAAAGACATAGCCGTATATAGACACAAAATGCCTGGATGTGAGATACAAAGGCATTGACCAACTCTACCAATAATGAACCCCTTCGAGCTTTCCCTGTGAACTGTTTCTGTGTTACTATGATCTCTGTTATCACAATTACAAACTGTGTTTTTAGTTGCAGAGCTAAACAAATAAGATTGACTTGCCCTGGTCCTGGTATGAACTTTTTATCTGATTTGATCTATGATGGAAGGAGAGGTCCCAAACTCTGCATTAAGTATCATGAGTTTAACTTTGAAAGGAATTTGTGGATTTCTGATTTGGCCAAACCTGGCAGGCTTAACATTTATCCTTATAACCATCTGTATGTTAATACACAGCTGGCATCTGTCACTTGGTCACGATACAATACAATCTTGAAGGGGGTGTTGAAATTAAATCCCACCTTTGCTTAAGTTTTCCTTGGAAATGCGGCACATTACAGACAGCATCGGAGACAGTATCTGAGCCAAAAGTCGAGGTCATGATTACCTCGAAATTAGCCTGAGGAAAAACAATGCAACAACAGAAGGCACATATAAATAGTACGCTACAACAACTATACAAACTCTCTAATCTTGCTGTGTTGCTGTGTTATGAAAAAGTTTTGTCTATTGTATTGTCTGTAAAGTAAGTAAGGATTTTGGTATTATGGTTCGTCATGTCCGCAGAAATTGTAGCAGTAGGTGATCTTGTAATTTAGCAAATTAGCAAAGCGAGTCAAAGTATGACCAGAGGCAATCCCTTTGCTAATATATACATAATCAGATTAATGTGATGAGAAGAAGAAAATGTAATGGCCGCTATTTGCAATGCATTATGGGATTATTCTGCCTCCAGCTCAAGCCCCGCCCCCAACAAAAATAAGGTTATTGTTCGGTAACAGAAAAGGGATCTAGAGTTCCTGACTTGTGTTTAGTCGTGCTCACGTCAACACGGTTTAACATAAGCATGCCTTTCTGATGCCTCGCTCCCCCTGCGGCACCGCGACAGCAGACAGGCTGACTAATGGAACACAGATGTTTAGGTCTGATGATGAAATCTGTCTGTTTGAGTGTGTAATCTATTCTGTCACTTTCCCAAAGTGTTTTTGGTTTCATTCAGGGCTCCTCTGTGCCTGCTCTCTATCTAATTAATATAAACGACGCCACGTACACACACACACACACACACATTGAGCATATCGATAGGAAGGCAACAACTAGAAAGAGCAGCTGGGTGACGCGCTCAGCGAGGACTGAGCCGGTCGGCTTTGTCAGAGTCGATGCTTCGCTGAGTCATATTAATTCAGATATAATGGGGGAGGTGGCCATGCCGAGCCCTTAATGGTTAGGTTGTCTTCGAGAACAAGAGTTTAATAGGCTCATCAATGTAGTCAGCCTTCGCACAATGAACGGGTTGGAGGCATGGCTTTCTGCACGCATGCATGAATGCGAATGCGTGCGCGCACACACACAAACACACATAGAAACACTCACACTCACGCACCTACTCACACATAGAAACACAGAAACACACACACACACACACACACACACAGAAACACACACAGAACAACACACACACACACATACAAAAGCACCCATATCAATAATCAATATCCACACACACACACACACACACACACACACACACACACACACACACACACACACACACACACACACACACACACACACACACACACACACACACACACACACACACACACACACACACACACAGGTCTATAGGTGTCCACCTGTCTTCCCTCCGATTGAAGAAGTGCTGACTTCAGCTCCAAACCTTGACACCCGCAGTGGATTCAGACCTGCCCTGTCCACTGTTGCTAGTGCACACACACACGAACGCACAGAAACATATACAAACGCGCGCACATTTGTTCCCGTGTGCACATACACAACGCACACAATCACCCACCAACGTATGGACGTACCTTCCCGTGCACAAACACACGCACAAGCAAACACACGCAAATGCACACACATACACTCTCGTCTGCACACACACACGACCCAAACAAACATGCATGAACAAACACAGACAGACAGACAGACAGACAGACAGACAGACAGACAGACAGACAGACAGACAGACAGACAGACAGACAGACAGACAGACAGACAGACAGACAGACAGACAGACAGACAGACAGACAGACAGACAGACAGACAGACAGACAGACAGACAGACAGACAGACAGCTCAATGTCCAGCTGTTCTCTCTCACTGCCCCCCTCCTTCCTCACACATTTATTTCGTTCTCTTTCCTTCTTTTTATCCCACTCTATAACTGTCAATGAGTCATTTCTTTGTTGAACTACTTCCAAATTG
>NC_082400.1:14317331-14422496 GCF_031168955.1 Gadus macrocephalus | reverse complement strand
ACTGCAATTTAATCACGCCCGTCTGCACGACACTATAGACCTGCAGTAAGAGGGTTCTACCACAGGGGGGAGCCAAAGTACAGGCAATGAACTGATGGCAGAAAGACCTGAGATATGTAGATAGATGGGGACAATTTAATCTTGCAATAAATGGTGCAATCAAGTGGTATATTTCACAAAATATTCACTGACTAGCTACACTGTAAATGGCGCAATACATTTCCAGTGTAAGCAGGGTAGTCATAAAATGATAAAAATACTTTCCCTTACTGCATAGGCTGCGGAAATCATTCCAATCATACTTATTCTGGAGAGAATGTTGTTTGAGAAGCTTATATCGGACGAGAATTGATCAAATGTAACAGACAACATGCGTGTCATCAGAATTCATGAGAAAAACTGGCAGCTCATCTTCAAAAATACCTTTCGTAGATGCATTTCCTACACTAAACACTAGATGACACCATCGTCACACGTTTTCAAATCGCCATGGGTGGGCCCAACCTCTTTACAGATGCATGCATGACTCTTGCTGCATCACCGAATTACGATAACAATTTTCACACTTAGCTATCTCTGAGCTAATCTAATTACACTGTATTGTTTTGAGTTTTCGTCTTTTATGATTGGAATGATAAGATTGGTCTAGTGCAGTGGCGTTTCTACATTAGGGGCAGGTGGGGCAGTGCCCCACCAGACCCACGAGATGGCGCTGTTGAGCAGAAGGCGCAATCCATTCCTACTTCGTGGCAAACTATATATATTTTTTTATATACAAAGTAGCGTACACATTTGTGTGAATAAACTTGACTCACAAGCATTATAGCCTTGTTTTGGAGTAATTTGATTCGTGTGTTCTACTGCCTGTGTGCTTGCTTGAATGAACGTTGTCTATATTTACGTTTCCTGTTTCCGGAGGGGCAAAGACCCACGCTGCCCCACCGTTACCATAGAAACACCAATGAGCGCGAACCACAACCGGCCAAAGTTAACATTGAGGCTAGGGGCAATTTCAAATTTGCCCCTAGACGTTAACTGCGTAATCTACGTATTCTACGTAATGTAGAATTACGTAGAATACGGGTGGGGGCCTGCACGCGAGTGAGACCGTGTTGGGGGTTGCCGGGGTAACCGGGGTTTGTTTTGGTCCGGTTTTCAGCTGTTGGTGACAATGTTGACAATGTTGTTACAACGTTACGGGTTTCAGTGACCTGGTTTTTGGTTCATTAAAACTACCTTCAACTACTAATGACTCGACATGATTATGTCACCGGCGAGGTCGTTACACTATATTATAGTGCGTACCATGTTGGCGCTCTGAGATTCTTTGGAACGTTTGCGTTTAAAATATAATGCAATATTATTATTATTATTATTATTATTATTATAGGCAACATCTCTGTGTCGTACTGAGCCGCTAAAGCATGTGAAATGTATTTAAATAGGATGTCTGCTCCCTGCTGGCACTCAAAATGCAGCCATAGTATACCTGACTGGTCTATATAGGCCTACTGTTATAATAATCAGCTACCTCTATGTTTCTGACGTAATATGACGTCATATAAATTTGCCCCACCAGAAATTTCAGGCTAAAATCGCCACTGGTCTAGTGGTTATGTTGCGTTGACTGGCAGCCACATTTGTTGGGTTAGACTTTGAGCCCAAGGGGCGGCAGACTACCCTGCAGGCATCCCCGAGGGAGATGTCCTAACCTCGACCTGATCATTCATGACATTTATCCAAGGGGATTCCCCATCAATCGGTTAGGAATGAAGCATCTGCTAAACCACAAAATGGTGTGAATGACTCCTGCAACGACCCAGTTGACAACCAAATTCCTCTGGTTGAAATTTCGATAATGGTAAATGGTAAATGGACTTCATTGGCCACCTAAAGCGCTTTACAATATTGCCTATAACATTCACCCATTCAAACACACATTCACACACTGACGGCGGTATCAACCATGCAAGGCGACAGCAAGTTCGTCAGGAGCAGTCAGGGTGAGGTGCCTTGCTAAGGGACCCCTCAAAACTCAGCTAGGAAGAGGCGGGGATCGAACTAGCAATCTTCCTGTTACCAGCCAATCCGCTCTACCTCCTGAGTCACATGCTTCCCTAATAACGAAGAAAATCACCTCAAACTCGAATGGCCTGAGATAGTCAGCCCAAAGGCTCACATTTCAGTTTGGATCGATCCAAACATCTGAGCCAAACATAGCCGGTTTATCCCCTGTGGGGCTCCAAATAGAACAGGAAGTCCCTCAATCCTTACAGAAGGCGCTTGGCAGAGGTTTCCGCGGACGTTCCTCGACAGATTTCCTCATCAGACTTGTGTTCTTAAGCTCGTTATACTGTTTGCTTTAAGAAAAAAAAAAAAAAACAGAACGTCCACTGCGATTGGCTGATGATCCGACAGTCCTCTGACCCTCCCTCGAGCAGGGATTGACCACGACTCTAGTCTCTGGGCTCTTAAAGCGCTCTGGAAATGTAATTTCAGAAGCCATTTCCTCCAGTTTGACCCGTTATTGAATGGAAGAGGGAGGTGGGGGGGTGGCTGGTGCCACTGTTTCCGATTGTGTGGTCTTTGCGTTTCCTGACCCTGCTTGACTTTATAAACGCGCCTTTGTCTCGTCAGACGCCCTGTGTGCACTGGCTGTTTGTTTCCTTCTTTCTCACCTGTGAGAAACAGAGCGCATCCATCAGTGTCAGAGCGGATGCAAATCCCCGCACGCATGTGACGTTGTGTCCTGGTGCACGTCACGTGTGAGAAGGAAATGCGTGCGCCTGTGTGTGTGTATCCAAGAGTTGAAGGTTATGCAGTCGGGCGAGATATCAGTCCTCCAGATACACAGAAATGTGTGTTGCACTATTCCCAGAGCTGTGTGTGTGTGTGTGCCTTCCCTTTCTCATTAGGAATTCCGTTCACCTCTTGAACGGAAAGGGCCACACCCAGCAACCAAAACTCTCTCTCTCTCTCTCTCTCTCTCTCTCTCTCTCTCTCTCTCTCTCTCTCTCTCTCTCTCTCTCTCTCTCTCTCTCTCTCTCTCTCTCTCTCTCTCTCTCTCTCTCTCTCTCTCTCTCTATTTTCCTCCCACCATTTGTCCTCAACTTTTACTGTTTCTTCTTACCCTCTTACATGCCCATCTGCTCCCCTCCCAGTACCTCCCCTCTCCTCCGTCTCTCCCAGTATCCCCTCCACCAGTGTTAAAATCATCAAATCCCAGCTGCAGCCTCCCGATGGCCGTCTCCTCGCGTCACGTTAACTACTTCCAGTCGCTGGGTTTGTTGATCCGCTCGACTTTGGTAAACATGTTGACAGGAGATGTATCTCCCCGTTCCGCTCCGCTTACCTTCCTCCTCCTCTCCTCCCTCTCTCCTCCGCTCCTCCCTTCTATCCTCCTCTCCTCCCTTCTATCCTCCTCTCCGATCTCCATTGCCCTGCTCTCTCTCTTGTTATTTTTCCTCTTTCCAAGCATCGTCTCCTCCTCTCTCTTCACCTCCCCTATCCTCTCTCTTCTTATTTTTCTCTCTCCTTGCATCATCTATTCCCTCTCCTCTCCCTTCTCTCTCTTCTCCTCCTCCCCCTATCCTCCCTCCTCCCCCCCCTCTCCTACGTTTCTCCCCTGCCCCCCCCCTCCCTTCTCCTGTTCTGTTCTCCTCCCCTATCCTACTCTCCCTTGTTATTTTCCCTCTCCTTGCATCGTCTATTCCCCTCCTCTCTTGTTCTCGTTCTCCTCCCCTATCCATCTCCTCCTCCTCTCCTACGTTTCTCCCCTGCCCCCCCACCCTTCTCCACTTTTGCTTGCCTCGCCTCTCCTCTCCTCCTCCCCTATCCTACTCTCCCTTGTTATTTTCCCTCTCCTTGCATCGTGTCCATCTCCTCCTCCTCTCTACGTTTCTCCCCCTGCCCCCCCCCTCCCTTCTCCTCTTTTGCTTGCCTCGCCCCTCCTCTGCCCCTTACCACTCTCATCATCTATTCTCCTCACCTAGCGTCACCTACCAGCCTCTCCGTATTCATGCTAATATCTCCACTCCTCTCCCAGTGAACCAGATGTAAACGCCCACATCTGACTGTACCACTCTATTCTATTTATCTCCACATCGACATATCCATTCATGGTATGTTTATGTTATAATGTCCAAATGTTCTGCCTGTTTCTCCGCCTTGATGCAGACATGTTTTTGATGGATATTATCTGTATTGACCGGGGTTATCTCTGTCCGCTCCACCTTGCAGCTTCATTCTTCCTGCTTTATCTCACCCCCCCCCCCCCCCCCCACCACCCCACGCACCCCCCTGCCCCGCATCCCTCCCCCCCTCCCCCCCTCCCCAGTGAACTCTGTGACCTTCCTCTGAACCTTTTGACCTTGTTTCCTTGAATCACTTCCTCCTCCAGTGCACAACAGTTTCAGAACTAGATGAATAATTAAGTGAGGGTGAGAGATGAGAATACACAACAGAATTAAACGTAGTATAAATAAATAAATACACAGATACACAGTGTAGACGGAATAACTGCAGCCTCATTACATATTTAGGACATAAATCTAAATAGACAGACACATAGAGAGAGAGATAGATAGAAGGACAGATGGAGAGAGGTACTGTATTGTGTTTCATGTGGTGCACATTCCTATAGGGGTCCTGTCGCCATGGGATACAGAATCCATAGACACCGTGTGCTCTGCTCTGATTGGGCTGAGCCTTGCCCCTGGCCAGGGTGTAGCATGGCCTTCTGGTAATATGGTTATGGATCATTGAGGATACTCCTTTCATTTTCTCTTTCTTTCTTTTTGTTACTTTGCTTTTTATCTGCCCCCTGAAAACAATTTAATCTGGGCGGATCTCTCTCTCTCTCTCCTCTCTCTCTCTCTCTCTCTCTCTCTCTCTCTCTCTCTCTCCTCTCTCTCCTCTCTCTCTCTCTCTCTCTCTCTCTCTCTCTCCTCTCTCTCTCTCTCTCTCTCTCTCTCTCTCTCTCTCTCTCCCCATCTCACTTTCCCTCTATCTGTCTCCCTTTCTGTCGGCTCACTCTCTCCCCCCACCCTTTTTGTATGTTTTCATTCGATCCATCTCTCCCTCCACCCCTCCATCACCTCCCCCCCCTCTCTCTTGTTTACTATCCATCCATCCATCCATCCATCCATCACACACACTCCCACATTGTGTCTCCGCAGCGCACTCAGATCCTGTCTCCCGTCGCGCGTTGGAGGAGGGGGGGGAGGGGAGGGGGGGAGGAGGGGGGGCGGGAGGGGGGGACGGAGACGGAGGAGGAAGCACAAAAGGGGATTTCACAGCGAGAGCTCCATCTTAGCGACTGATCTCGGCTCCTGTTTTCAGCAAATTATCACCTCAGCGGGGGGGCGGCGGGGACACAATCGCTGACGACGTGTAGACACAGCGCAGACGTAGCAGGAAACCGAGTAGCGTTTCCGTCGCCGTCGGGTTGGTTTAGCGGTGCAGCACAGCAGTGGGTGTTTGTCTGGGACGAATCAGGGGCAGCAGACGCACACAGCCCGCGTCCAGTCCAATAAAGGGAAATGGAAGGCCAGATTCAGTGTGTGTGTGTGTGTGTGTGTCAGTGTGTGTGCGTTTGTTTATGCGAGAGATAGTGAGTGTGTGTGTAAGTGCATTCGGGTCTGTGCGCCTTTGTATAAATATCACAGAACAGTCTGTCCGACAGCCACTAATGCAACGTAATGGTACATTTACGCCTGAAGGGGTCCGGTTAAAATAAACAGCTCTGGATCCTCGCACACACACACACACACACACACACACACACACACACACACACACACACACACACACACACACACACACACACACACACACACACACACACACACACACACACACCATCTCTATCACTCACACACAAACACAATCTCTCTCACACACACAAACAAACTCATTCACTCACACACTCCATGTCCATCTCTCACACAAACACACACACACACACACGCCATCTCTCGCACAAACACACACATACCATCTCTATCTCTCACACAAACAAACACAACTACACACACACACTATCTCTCTATCCCTCACACAAACATCATCTCTCTCATTCACACCAACACCCACACACACACACACACACACACACACACACACACACACACACACACACACACACACACACCGCTCCAGGGGTTACAGACTCTGCCCGACCTTTGACCTGAATGTCTTATTAGCAGAGCGGAGACTTTGCGTACCCAGGCTTAAGGCGGACTCATCGCGTTGTGTTATATTTAAAGCCGCGATGCGTCTATCCCATACCCTCGTTAAGGATTACATAATGCACCTCTGTGCACTTCTCCTCAAAAACGAGTTCACAATCCACGGTGGATGAATGCTGGCCAGGCAGGAGAAGGATACAGCAGAATTTGCGCAGGCGGAAAATCGCAATCAGCAAAGAGGATGTACGACATTGGCCTGGTTTCCCCCACTCACATGTCATCTGGAATGGAAGCGTTCCGTGTCGCTGTATATGCCAGATGTCAAAATGAAATCCTGTCCGTGCTGTACGATGTAGACTGGAGCGGAGCTCAACAGAGGTAGGTGGGATTGCGTATTGGCTTTAGGGGGGGGGGATAGGGTTTCAGTCTCAAATGTCCCTGGTTGACCCGTAAGCATCCTTGAGCAAGACTCCTAATCACTTGACCCTGTCCTGAACGACTGGAATCGATGGATAAAAGCAACTGCTAAAGAGGGAGAAAGGCTAGGAGCCTGAAATGTATTCCTACTATCATAACTATTATTAACGGAGATTGCATTGAAACATTTACATTGAGGGCATTTAGCAGACGTTTTTATCCAAAGCAACTTCGTTAGTACATTTTTCAGAAGAAAGAGAAACAACAATATATCGCTGTCGGTACAGAAAGGATCTTCATAGAATCAAGTGACAAGCCTTAACAATAGAAACAAGTAATAGCAGTTATGCACAATTAAGCTGAAGCATGGAATTGTATGAATGCTGGTTATACACATTAAAAGGCCCATATTCTGGGCACTTTTTTTCCACACTTGATAGAGAAATCCTGAGGAATTCGATCTGGACTGGAAGCCATCACCCATCGTGCTCATATACCCCGGCCAGTTGAAGAACGCCCACAATTGACCGGGAACAGATAATAACCTAACACCAACCTCTCTCACACACACACACACACACACACACACACACACACACACACACACACCCCCACCCCCCCCCCCCCCCCCATCGTGACCCACATTTCGGATAGAGGTGGTGTAGAGGCCTACACACAGCAGGTGCAGCTCGTTATTATTCATTGCGACTCTTTCGGATTCGTCTCCACCGTAGCTGTGATTACTGACTCGTTTTGTGATTGCTACACACAAAATAGGCCATTCGGAGATGCACTTGAGTTTTAGCTTTCAGATTTAGATCAATTATTTTCCAAATGTCTGATTATGAGCCACTTGGGTCATAAAGCTAAATCCGGGCCGGCTCTCATTTCAATTCCCTTGGCGAGATAGGCATTTATCTCTTTTATAAATTAAGATTACTTCTCAAACAAACAATTAACAAATTAACAAATATGTAAACAAATCAAAAAAGCTGAACATCATAACTTGTGATAAACAGGAAGGATAAGAGGAAACGTTAAGACAATAAATCCTCAAGCAAGAAAACTTTGCACTGTTCTTCATCCAAAATATTCCTGTTTGCAGAGAACATTAAGAACTTAGAATAGACAAAGCAATATTTTTCCATGAAAGAATTATGTGCACTTATCACCAAAGTCCGACAGTCCTAGTCAAAGCAAAAAAAAATTGCTTCAACATGTATTGGAAAGGTGAGAGAGAGAGAGAGAGAGAGAGAGAGAGAGAGAGAGAGAGAGAGAGAGAGAGAGAGAAGAGGTTGTGAGACTGAGAGAAAGGTAGAGAGAGCGGTAGAGAGAGTGAGGAGTATAGAGAGAGGGATTGATGTTGAGTGTGTAGGAGAGATAGTGAGATGTGAGGGCTGAGAGTTCTAGGTTGGAGAATGGGGCGTGGTATCCCCATGGTTACGACCCACGCCATCTTTGTGATTGTTTTCTAGCAGTCGTTGCGTATGAGCAGATAATTCTTGAGTGTATCTGGACGGTTATAGAGATGATAAAGTTTGCCCATCGCAAGCAAAAACGTGTCACTGCTACTGCGGAGTATCTAGCTATACTACAAATGCAAAAACATATTGGGCTTTCCTTCACTCCTCCTTCACTCCTCCTCCTTTCTCCGTTTTCTAAACTGTGCACGTGAAGGCCTGGACGGTTGGACCTCATCATTGTGGAAAACTCAGAGAGCTCTTTGATCGGTAAGTCTCAGACTTGTTGTGTTGCGTATCAAACATTGATCGGTATAGATCAGTCTATGGAGAATAAAAGTAATTCATAGCCGTACATTCTCATTAATACATACATTAATCTGGCATCATCTGAAAAAAAGGAATTATTGCAGCCCGGAAAAATGACGTGTATTCGTGTGCGCTATCCATCAGTGTAGACAAACAGTCTTACTCATCTCTCTAATGATATCATGAACCCATCAGGCTCCACACATCATCATTATCGTGCATCACTTGTCAATGTGAAATTTGCCCTACTTCTGCTCCACAACCTGGATGTAGAGAGCAGATGCTATTACATTTACTTACAATAACACTTAGAATAAATTTTTACGAAAGCCACTTACAAATGAGGCTGAATTTATTTTAAGTAATACTAAGTTGTAAGAAGCTACCAATTTTTTTCCGACCTGTTGTTTCAAACAAGTGGAAAGGATGCAGAGAAGCTAGCTGGGTTTTAGCATTTATTGACAATTATAAGCGGGTAGTGCAAATAGTTACATTACCAACAAAACCTTTCTAGTGCTTTCTAATTTCAACTGCATTAGTACACCTCACATCTCTTTACGTTCCTCGCTTCTCACCTTCCTAATACGTTTAGAAACTCAACTTGGCGTTGTGAATATTGAGATTCAGGCTCTCAGCGCATTGTAGGAAAGAACAGCAACAACAACATCCTCATCGTCAACAACACCCACATGGGATGAACCGAAAGCCTATCTTAGCTAACGAGGTCCCTGGGCGGTTGGGGTTCCGTGTCGCAGCCGATTGGTTGGTTTCCTCTCTGGCGCTTTGCCTCGGTGAACATTTGATTGGCTTTTGATGGAAGTGTAAGCGGGGAACCTAGATGCTATCCCTAGCCCTTGATTTGAACTATGTGTCCACCTGTGGTGTAACAAGCTTAATACGATATAGAGGTTTCTCTCAGATTTGTTTTTCTTGATTGTATAAATAATAAATACTGTATTCTCATATTTTGTAACATAAGCAGACGTTTTTATCCAAACCGACTTCTTCAAGATACATTTAATTAAAGGGATATGCAGAGATATCAATAGATTGGCCTTTTCTTGTTTGTTTTATCAAGATTCCGATTTTTTTTCAAATTCAAAATGCGTAATTTTGCATCCAGAAGAGGAGATTGCAGGGTTAGCAATTACTTTCTGTTAGCCACTTCCATTGACTTTCAGAGTTACAGCTCTAGTGGATGGGAAGGGAAATAGATTACAAATCACTTTCCAATGATTTCCAATGTTCTTTGAATGGGGGCACACTCAAAACGAGTAACATAACAAAACAACATGGGTTTGTATGCATATAGGTTTTATACATAGAAATCCTGCCAGATTGTCTATGTCCTATTCTGTAGCCTACATGTGCCGCCTCTTATTCTCTGTGAATGATAATAAGCAAAGCTTGATTTCCTTTGTCCTCCATTCCTTCGCTTGAACTCTCTTGTTGAGTGAAAAAATTGTTCTGCCTGCCACTACCTCGAGACATGCTTGACTGACATGACAGGACATCATTCGGAACGTGCTTATCACCTTTTTCAACTTCTCTTACATTGAATGCCCGAGGGCAATCGTTGCAGAGGCTTACGCGAGTGGAGAGATCGCCTGTGAAGAGATTGATTTACGATGAAGACGTGCTAAGTGAGTGGAGCTCTGTAGTGGTCACTTACAGGTGACCTGCCGAGTTGGGCGCCCAATCAGTCAGGACTTGTTCTGAAAATTACACCCTACCTTTTTTAATGTCCCTCGACAATTACCAGTAGCCTATTCTTAAGTCAATTAAAAACATTTTTATACCGTTAAACTTAATATTCTTTATCTTCCAACACTGACCGTGACAGCAGCGGCCCAGGCAACGCGACACCGCAGCCCGGTGTAAGTGCCATATTGGCTCGGCTACCAGATCGGCTCGGGGTCCGTCGTCTGCTGATTACGTTACACAATATCATTGGCTGTACGCTTGAATGGGCGTAGGCTACATTGTGATTGGCTGCTAAGGGACAGTTGTGATTGGCTGTTTTGTGCTGTAGCTCTGGCTGTCGTCATAGCAACCACAGCGAGCACATGTGTGAGCGCGAGTAGGTCTGTCTAGTTTCGGTTTGTGTTACCAGATTGGGCATATTCCCGTTTTTTCAGCCTAACGTGATTCAAAGTAGCCAAATCAGGCTGAAAATGTGCCCAATCTGGCAACACGGACGGCTTATTTTAACAGCCAAGATGATTCCGAGGGATGTTTTGTTTTTAGAAGAAAACTATCCATACAGATAGGTTGGGAATGGTCTATGTTCAAAATGAAAGATCATTACAGGCTCTTTAATTTAAGCCATAAAAGACCTTATTGCTGTAGATAGCGTATTGTGTGACGTAATCAGCAGACGACGGACCCCGAGCCGATCTGGTAGCCGAGCCAATAGAGTGGCGAAGTCACGCCCCTTCCGGTAGGGCTCATGGGACCTATGAGATCGAAAAATATGAATGGGTGTCAATGGAGAGAAAATAATTATTTTCTGGTCCCGGTCTTTATATGCCCTGGATTACACATATGTTGTTTGTGGATTTAAAGGATAATTTTTCATGCAAAGAGTTCGACCGTTTATTGTGCAATTGTTCAGATAAAGGCTGTAGAGGAAACACAACGAGAAAGACTACACGGCTCGTATGTGACGTCGCGCTCCCTGCGACTGGCGTGGAGAAGACCGACAATCTTCCCATCGGCATAACTGAAACTCTGCACGTGCCCCGATTTATAATGGTTTTCACCTCTTTCGATGCTTTTATCCTCCCCTTGGAAAAAGCGGTGAAGTGGGGCAGAGAGATCGCCATCTCTGTGCCGAGTTCCAAGGGCGGGTGTGGTGACGTATATCATATGCGTCGAGAGCAGCGAAGAGCTGTAGTTCACAAAGCGGCCTCACATAAAACCTAAAATTATCAAACTTCTTCACGAACATTTTTAGTTTTCTTTGCATGAAAAATTATCATTTAAATCCACAAACAACATATGTGTAATCCAGGGCATATAAAGACTGGGACCAGAAAATAATTATTTTCTCTCCATTGACACCCATTCATATTTTTCGATCTCATAGGTCCCATGAGCCCTCCCGGAAGGGGCGTGACTTCGCCACTCTATATGGTACTTACACCGGAAACCACGGGCCCCGTGTTCCGGGCAATGCGGGCACCGCGAAAACAGATCGCATGCAGAGGCCTAATTAGGCCTATATATTTTGTATTTGAAATGCAACAGTCTTTTCGTGGAGACTACACCCAGAGCAGCTGGAACTGAACAAAAGCAAGAGGAAGGAGGAAAACGAGCTATGAAACAAAATTTGTTATTTTTTTCATGTTTGACTGTGTTGTGTTGGTTATTGAACTGTTAACCCGCAAACTTGGGTTATGTTTATCAGCGTTACCATAGAGATCATGACGATAGCTGATGTCACGGGAGTCCGGGCATGTTCAGGATGAACCACGCTGTACAGGGGCGGAGTGGGGCACTAATAGCCACCGGGAGAATCCTCCCCGGTCCGGCCCCACCCCCCTGCAACACCGTTTATTTATATATTTTTTCAGTAATAACAATTTTTTTTGGTAAAAATGAATGATATAATTATAATTAAGAAATTAAAAATGGGTAAAATAGGTCACAGTTCTGCTCTGTGCGGAAGAGAATTGGCGCTCCGAGCGCACTTCCTTACAAGACCAGTAACCATAGCAACGCCGGTAAACAAAAGCACTCCGGATGGCCGTAGTGCTCCCCGCACTACAGCCATCCGGAGGCGCAGAGCTTTTGGCCGTGATATTATCTATACAATTATATTATACTATTATATAATATAGAACGTTATAAGACGCTGTCACCTAGTGTGAGAGGAGAGTTGACGGAGTGACCTAGTTTCAAAGTTTATACCATTTATGCTCGGTAATACCGGTGTAACGTGTTGACACGACTAGACGACTACTACTACATGTTCCAAATCTGTTAACGTATTCTCCATCCATTAAAAGAGAAAGATCAGTTAAGTCATTAATTCGTCTGAAATATACCAGCCAGCACATACACATTTGACTAGCAGCTTGTGCTAGCTCCCGCCTAGCAATAACGTCAATGGTGGAGCTCTGGCTAATTCACCTGCACAACTCTTTAATGCCTGATTTCAGCACTTAGATGCATCCCCCTCCAGCATCCGCTTCTTCTTTATTCTGGCCTTTTCAGCCCCTCCTTTCTCTTTTCTCTTCTTGCCTTCCATGAGTGCCACAACAAGCAAAAGCAAGCAACCACGAACTTGCTCGCCTTCTCTGTCTGACGCGTCTTTAGGGCTATCCCCCTACATTTCCGAAAATGGACTTGACCTGCAAGCTGTTTATTGGATAAACGCATTTCCCAATCCCAGGAGTCTTTGCTCCATTACGTCAATTCAAGAACAAACATATTAAAGTAAACTGTAGTTCGTATTATTTATTAAAAAAGTTAAAAAAAATAATATAAAAAAAAAAACATGAATGAGACATAGAGAGTAAGCAAGTGGTATAAATATTGGTTGGATATTCTTGAGACATGTATTGTTTATTTCGGGGATTTTCACGGCGTCTTGTCGGGGAATTAATTATGCTCAGGGCCGGCTTGCAGACGCCTCGCGGCCGCTCACAACTGTGGGCCGGATCAACTGACTTCGCAGGCCGATACACAATTGTGGGCCGGTCCACCTGAACTCGCTGGCTGGCCGGCCGGCCGACCGGGAAATCTCCCGATCGTCCCGACGGCCACTCCGCCTCTGACGCTGTATGACCACTGTTCCACTGCGCGTAGACAGTAAAAAGTAGCTGAGACGGTAGAGGGGTTATAACCAATAAATGAAAATAGGCTTTTTATTTCAGGTAGCCTATTTATCACAAAAAAAGCTTAAAATCCCCCCCAAAAAAAATAAATAAAAAATCACGTTCCCAGCGCCCCCCTAGGTTGTGCGAACGCCCCCCCCAGGTGAGACACCATGCTTTAAACAAAGTGTGCCCCCGCCCTCTCCTTTACTGAATGTTTAAAGGAAATACACACAGTAGTTTATTTGTAGCCGCAATGTCACAACACTTAAATCCCCCCCCCCCCTGCCGAATCAATAGCCATGTTTGGTTAACAGCGACAGCAGCGTCCATATCAACCACAGTAGCAACGATTGAAAACTCGCTTTCAAAACAGGTTCTAACACGAGCAGTATATCCTCTGTAACCACAATGACACAACACTTAAATGAAACTTCCCGTTTAATTTACAGTGAAACAGGAAGTGAAGCAACGTTTCCGCATTCTGTTCATCGCCACGACCAACCCTTTCGGCCCAGTCGTCCTCCGCCTGTGGCGTAGTTTAAGGCCCCGTCCACACGAAGCCGAAACGGGCGAAACCGTTACGGTTTCGATCTATCCGGTTTCGAAGTATCTCCGTAAAGACGAAGCCAAGCGAAACCGGATAGATCTGTAGAAACGCTGTAGTAAACATTCCAGGCCCATAAGGGGCGCTGCTTCTGGTACACAAATCCAGAAGAAGAAGAGGCGAGCATGCGCATAAAGGCTGCCCCCCGAACCACTAACAACACAAACAAACAGCTCTTCTACGATGGCGAACTAGATTCTCAATAAATAATGGCTTAGCAACCCAACAAGGGACATGATATGCTGCAGAACGATTACAAGCTTGTAGTCCGCCATCATCTTTTTTGTTGTGATTTCTGAGACTCCGCGGGCTTAAGAGCCATTGGCTAGGAGGTCGAGGGGTGGGGCGATGATGTCATGGTTTGCGGTTTCAGTCGGTTTCAGGCGTCCACACGAAACCAAAACGAAACCGGATAGATTTGAAACCACCTCCGAGGGTGGTTTCAGAAGTTTGCGGTTTCGGTCAGCGGATTCGCCGGCTTCGTGTGGACGGAAGGCCGAACCGTACAAGACCTTTGCGGTTTCGCCATGAAATCGGCTTCGTGTGGACGGGGCCTAACTCGGAGCGTATGGCGAGGTCAGGAACCTCGTTAAGGTCATGGCGACCCCGTTAGCGGGACGATCCAGTGTTCGTGAATAATGTTTTGGGGGGTAGGCAGTGGGTATATTCACAGAGCCATTAAACAGAAAGTTAAGCAGGGTTGTATTTAAAACCACAGCAGATCAGGACTAGATCCCGCCCCCCCCCCCCCCCCTCGCTACTTAAGTTTAATTTACAATGAAACAGAAAGTGAAACAGGACTGCGAGCTCAGAGAACGGCAGAAACGATTCCACACCAATACTGAGCAGAAGCCTCAGGTCAGCAGTTCACAGCTCAAATCTAATCACACATTATTTTATTTGAATGTTTTGCAAACTAAGAACTATAGACAGACTTTATATTTATAAACATCTATGTATTAGGGTCACAAAGTTTGTTTTGTTGTGCTACATTTGTTTTAATGATCAAACTAAGTAAGTTATAACCAAAACAGGCATCATTACTAATAGCAGGCCGGGGTTTGTCTGGGTGTATCAGTTGACAGCTCTATTTGACTATTGTTGTTGCTGTATTTGTAAATCATTGATATGGAACTGTTGAGGTTTCCTGTTATTGAAAAATAATGCACACCCTTGGAACATTATCACCAGTCAGAATCTAGTATTTATATATCATTTATACGATTATGATTTTTAAAAAGGCAGTCCGTATTGAACAAAATGTTCAGGTTCAGGTTAAACACACAGATAAAGATAGAAATTGATGGGGTGGCTATTGAACAAGTGCACAAAATCAAATTTCTTGGTGTAACAATTGACGACAAGCTCAGCTAGAAACCACATATTACACATGTAAAATACAAAGTAGCAAGAAGTATAGCAGTCATAAATATCATAAGTCACTTTACACTCTCTACTGTTCTTTAGTCTTGCCATATTTAAACTACTGTACTGAAGTCTGGGGTAACAATTACAAAAGTTCATTACAGTCACTAATCATTTTACAAAAAAGAGCGGTAAGGATCATTCACAGGGTCGGCTATCTGGAACATACCAATCCACTATTTCTACAGTCTAAATTATTAAAATTCACAGACATCGGCTCATATCAAACAGCAATAACTATGTACAGGGCTAGGAACCATTTGTTACCATTGAACATTCAAAACTTGTTTAGTGAACGTGAGGGGGGGCATAGTTTGAGGAGATAACTCAATTTCAAAATTCAGATGAGAAATTCGACCATGAAACAAGGCTGTGCCCAAGCACAGCCGTGTGCTGCTCCACTGGTTTGCCAACACAATAGAAATAGACAACAACGACGCGATAGAGCAGACCTTTGAACCAAACCATGGAGACTATGGCACTCATCACTATGGAAACTATGAGAGATTCCTGGATCCAGTGCCCTTCGGCCACCGGTACTTCACCCTCGGCAACATCAACCCCATGATCAACAATCAGAGAAGGTCTTTGCCCTCTTATATCACCAATGACCTAAACCATCTGTTATGGCGTGAAGTCCTGAACAGGGCTCGCATCATATTCACACTCTCGTCTCAGGACACCATCGGCCAGGTGTACATCACACAGCACTACGAGGCCAATCAGGGTCAGGGGACTGTGTATGACCCAGTGCACACCTACCAGATCACCATCAACCTCTTGAGGGAGCTCAGAGTCTTCTCCTTGGACCGAAGTCCACACTCCGAGCTGTCAGAGATCGGCGGCAACATCGGAAGCGGCATCAATGACCTCGAACTTTCATCTGTAAGAAACACGTGGGGCCAGCTGGCGTGTGTCAGACTGCTGTTGTTCATCATGCTAAACAAGAGGAATTTGATACTGCACTTTTCAAAAGCAGATTACAAAGTGCTTGACAGAATAGAATGAAACAAGAAGAAAGTACAGAATAAATTATGGATAATACAGGGAGGAGTGATGATAGTGCTCTACAAGAACAAGCGGGACACCAGTGGGGAACCCTTGAAATATCAGTTAAACTAAAACGCTATCGGGACAGGCTCCACAAAGACATATGTTTTTGCATTTGCTCTACCAGGCTGGCAGACAATATCTTAACAATTGTAAACCTATGTTAACTCCCGGGAAACACAGTTATATCTGGTAATGTATTGATCCAGATGTGTTTAATCAATCTTTAAATGAGAATGATTCAGACAGGGTAAATGTTTTGCAAATGACAAAAAAAGTACTGCTGGGTGGGTGTGTGTGTGTGTGTGTGTGTGTGTGTGTGTGTGTGTGTCAGATTCAGATTCAGATTTTATTTGTCACATACACAATACATTGCAGTGAAACGAACCAGTTACATTCCGTCCAAGAAACATAAAAGACAGTGTGGGGAGACAGGACGGAGAGACTGTCATGCGCTTGTTCAACAAGAACCATGCGGCCCGCGTTAGATAAGAAAGTTTAAAAAGCTAAACAAGAGGGTGACGAGGGAAAAAAAATAATGGTCAATACCCCAAACTATGCTCCTTTAAGGGGGGCACAGTGTAGGGATTAGCAAAAAAAAACACCTCAACACATAAGCATCACATCAAAAACATCACAAACACATATGGGAGGGGGGAAGGGGAGTTGGGGAGGGGAGGTGTCACAACTCAGACACCGGGAGGCGGACGCAGCCAGCAGGCGCATCACATCACTCACGGCATACTGTGCTGCAACGAGGGAAGGGGAGGGGGAGGGAGTCCCGTAGGCGGTGAGTCCAGGGGGTGTGTGTGTGTAATCTGTCTTGTGTGCGTGTGTGTGTGTGAGCTCAAGGACTCCATCTCCAATGGACTCAACAGTGGTCTCTCCCGTCTTGGTGACAAGGGACACGGCCGTCGCCGTGGAGGAGACGACCTCGAAGAGTTCCGACCAGAGACAAAGTTCACAGGAGGTGGAGGGTGGGGGGGAAGGGTGGCAGGGCATCCGTCTGCATAACAACCAGGGGAGTGGAGAGATATCAGCCTTCCAAGGCCGAAGTGGGGCAGCCGAATAAAGATAACGATTGCTTTGGGTCAGGCCGACTCTGCAATTTTTTGCCAACCTTAAAGTCTCTCTGATACTCTCTGTCGTGTTCCATTTCCAGAATCCAAAAAGCCACACACAATTGTGTGTGTGTGTGTGTGTGTGTGTGTGTGTGTGTGTGTGTGTGTGTGTGTGTGTGTGTGTGTGTGTGTGTGTGTGTGTGTGTGTGTGTGTGTGTGTGTGTGTGTCTGTGGGTGTGTGTGTATGTTTGTATGTTTTATGCTTATAAATAAGTGTTTTTTCATTTTCTCTGTACAATTAGGAAGTACAATCATTATGTGCCTGAATAAATGTATCTTAATCTGTAAGATTAAGATAGTGTGAGCAGTGTGGTAAAGCCGTTTTTATCTCGGGTCCAATTCCTACGTTAGGGCGCGGGAGCGAGTGTTTTAGTAGACTATTAAGCCTTAAAACTTGTCTTCGGGCCAATTCCGGGGAAAAGAACGTGGGCTTTATTGAAAATGTCGGTGTGTTGTGGAACAGAGAGTCGCTCTACTCGAGGGATGGATTACATCCAAACGTGAAAGGCTCACGCGTGCTAGCAGCTAACCTTCACTACACAGCGACATGCAGCCATTGCCGTGTCCGTCCTCGAGAATGACTGCCTCTCTCAGCCATCTGTCCACTTCCGGTTGAATCTACGAGCCCTCTGACAGAGAAAGTTAAACAGGGTTGTATTTAAAGCCACAACAGATCAGGACTACGAGCTCAGACGACGGCAGAAGGGATTCCACACCAATACTGAACCGTAGCCTAACAGGTAAGCAGCTCACACCTCAAAACTAACGAGACATTGATTTTTAATTTAATATTTTCTAAATTAAGAACTATATGTACGGATTTGTATCCATAATCCACTATGTGTCAGGGTCACAATGTGTGATTTGTTATTATCGATATATTTTTTTTTATCAAACTAAGTAAGTTGTAACCACAACAGGTTTTATAACTAATAGCAGGACAGTGGTTTGTGTGGGAGCATCAGTTAATAGTGATAGCTTTTTTTGACTATTATTGTAAAAGCTTTTTTAACTCTGCCTTTATTTTCTATCTATCTTACTATTTTTTTGCATATGTTTTCTTTTACTTATCTATTATCTTATTTTATTGGATGACAATGTTTATACGTGAAACACTTTGAGTCTGCCTTGTGTATGAAAAGTGCTATATGAATAAAGTTGCCTTGCCTTGCCTTGCTGAAATTGTAAATCATTTATTTGGAACTGTTAAAAGACAGTTTTCCTGTTATTGAAAAATAATGCACATCCTTGGAACTTTATGATCAAACAGAATCTAGTATTTAACAATGCATGGTATCCTAAGATGAATATACAATTAATAGGATTATGATTTTTAAAAGGCAATTGTCCGTATTGAAAAAAAACATTTTTGTTGCGTTTCTTCAAGGTCGACCATGTCGGAAAGTCATCTAATGGGCTTTTTAGTCCTCTTTCTCTCAGTCCTTCCTACTGAATCAACTATTGGAATTCTCAACTCAATCAACGACCTGAAGAAAATCCCCTTCGGCCAATCGGTGCCCAAGCACAGCCTTGTGCTGCTCCACTGGTTTGCCAGCACCATAGAAATAGATAACAACGACGCGATAGAGCTGACCTTTGAACCAAACCATGGAGACTATGGCACTCATCACTATGGAAACTATGAGGGAGTCCTGGATCAACTGCCCTTCGGCCACCGGTACTACACCCTCGGCAACATCAACCCCATGATCAACAATAACGGAAACTCTTTGCCCTCTTACTTCACCGGTCAAATAAACCATCTGTTGGGGGGTGAGGAACTGAACAGGGCTCGCATCATATTCGCACTCTCCTACCGGAACACCATCGGCCGGGTCTACATCACACAGCACTACCAGACCCATCAGGGTCAGGGGACTGTGTATGACCCAGTGCACACCTACCGGATCACCATCCACCTCTTGAGGGAGCTCAGAGTCTTCTCCTTGGACCGAAGACAACGCTCCGAGCTGTCAGAGATCGGAGGCAACATCGGAAGCGGCATCAATGACCACGAACTTTCGTCTGTAAGAAATACGTGGGGCCAGCTGGCGTGTGTCGGACTGCTGTTGTTCATCGTGATCAACGAGAGGAATACGCCTTGCGACAGAGCTCGAGAACCGAAGCTTACTCCAAAACGTAACGTTCGAGCAAGCGCAATTTGGTACACATCTGTGAATATTCCAGAAAACAACTTCAACTACAGGCAACTTAATCAGGACTCGGATGATGATCAACCTTGCTATACATGTCCTTCTGTGTTCAAGATATGCGGAGTAATAGTAGGAATAATAATAGCAATAACCATAATAACAATAATAATTATATACATTGAATGAATTATGTTTTTTTATTTCTGTGAAATGCAACAAGTGGCCCATCCCATATAGGATTACAGGACACCGATATAACTGCACAAAGCGTGCAGTACATACAAAATCCAAAACACACCATACAATACATTTCATCCAGCACCGAATAAACACACTTAATATAAAGAGACATATCCGGTTATATGTTGATCCAGATGTGTTGTCAATCTTTAAATGAGAACGATTCAGACAGACAGGTTAAATGTTTTGCACTTGACAATTACAACTACTGTTGAGTGTGGGTGTGTGTCTGTGCGTTTTATGCTTATAAATAGGTGCTCTTTCATCTTCTCTGTACATTTTGTAGGAAGTACAATCAGTAAGTGCCTGAATAGATGTATCTTAATCTGTATATCTTTGTTAATAGGTTTAATGCTCAATAAAAGAGACAATTAAATTAGAGATGTTTGATGTTCGCAAACAAAAACACTTTGCGATATCGAGTTAAAGGGACTTCCTTCATTATTATTATTATTATTCTGCACTGCGAGTGAGGGCGGGCGGTACCATTACATGTTTGTAGGGGTGTTCCCGTGTGGGATGATACATTTTTTTTCCAGCATATGGCTGTGCTACTATGTAAAAATAAAAATAAGGTAAATTTCAAGACGTGAATGACATTGGATGACAGTGAGTTCACCCACCTCCAGCAAGGACACATGGAATTAAATACAAAAACACTGTTTTCAATAGCGAGTTATGGTACTTCCTTATTATTATTATTATTATTATTGTTATTATTATTATTGTAATTATTATCATTATTCTGCTCTGCAGGTGAGGGTGGGCGCTACCATTATATGTTTGTATGGGTGTTCCCATAGGGAATGTTACATTTGTGAATACTTTAAATATGCAGAAATACAGTCAGGGCTCTGAACTTATTATGGAAGAATGATTCTCATACATGTATGGTCAATACTTTAGAGTTAAGTTGAAAGATCTCTGTTATGTTTTTTTGACAGGCTTACTTGACAAATGTGTAAGCATTTTTGGATCTTAGGATCTAAGAGTTTAAGAGGTCATCGATGGGAAACGTTGTATTCTAACAATTTTCTAAATTCAACAATTCAGAAAGAATCTTGGTTATATCTTCCAAACGAAACCGAATATTTAATCACTGAACGAAAGTTATGGTGAAAAAAATCACATTTCTTGCTACAAATGTTATTAAAACCCATTTAATGCTGAATCAACATGAAAACATTGCATTTTTCCTGGAGAAGAAAATTAATGTCAGTCGTCTTGTTGTTTTCACAGACGGAGAGAAAAATGTGACGTGGACGCACGCATACAGAAAAGAACAGGTCAAAAAGCGTAGCATTTATTGTAAAACTACTACGTATTCCGCGAAGTGTTAAGACCTGAATGACATTGGATACCAATTGTCACACACCAACCAACCAAACCAGTCAGAACACACTTCTGGGTGTGTTGACAACAAACATTGTACGACTACAATTGGTTCCACAGAGAATGTGGGCAGACTTCCAAAATTCCAATCATGCCACCTTTTATGCCACGTGACATACAACTTAAATTGTACCTCTTTGAAACGGGTTCTAACATGAGTTGCCCGCCCCAAACAAGAGAAGGAAGGACTATTCAAAAATCAAGAGTTTCATTTACAGGGAAATAGAAAGTTAAGCAGGGTTGTATTTAAAACCACAACCAGTACAATCAGTAAGTGCCTGAATAGATGTATCTTAATCTGTATATCTTTGTTGATAGGTTTAATGCTCAATAAAGGAGACAATTAAATTAGAGGTGTTTGAATTAAATACAAAAACACTGTTTGCGATAACGAGTTAAAGGGACTGCCTTCATTATTATTATTATTATTCTGCACTGCGAGTGAGGGCGGGCGGTACCACTACAAGTTAGTAGGGGTGTTCCCGTGTGGGATGATACATTTTTTCCAGCATTTGGCTGTGCTACTAGGTAAAAATAAAAATAAGGTAAATTTCAAGACGTGAATGACATTGGATGACAGTGAGTTCACCCACCTCCAGCAAGGACACATGGAATTAAATACAAAAACACTGTTTTCAATAGCGAGTAATGTTACTTCCTTATTATTATTATTGTTATTATTATTATTATTCTGCTCTGCAAGTGAGGGTGGGCGCTACCATTATATGTTTGTATGGGTGTTCCCATAGGGAATGTTACATTTGTGAATACTTAAAAATGCAGAAATACAGTCAAGGCTCTGAACTTGATTATTATGGAAGAATGATTGTCATACATGTATGGTCAATACTTTAGAGTTAAGTTGAAAGATCTCTGTAATGTTTTTTTTTAAGTTTGTAGGCTTACTTGACAAATGTGTAAGCATTTTTGGATCTTAGGATCTAAGAGTTTAAGAGGTCATCGATGGGAAACGTTGTATTCTAACAATTTTCTAAATTCAACAATTCAGAAAGAATCTTGGTTATATCTTCCAAACGAAACCGAATATTTAATCACTGAACGAAAGTTATGGTGAAAAAATTCACATTTCTTGCAACGAATGTTATTAAAACCCATTTAATGCTGAATCAATATGAAAACATTGCATTTTCCATTGAGAAGAAAATAAATGTCAGTCGTCTTGTTGTATTCACAGACTGACAGAAAAATATGACGTGGACGCCCGCATATAGAAAAGAACAGGTCAAAAAACGTAGGCATCACATTTGAAGAGCATTTATTGTAAAACTACTACGTATTCCGCAAAGTGTTAAGACCTGAATGACATTGGATACCAATTGTCACACACCAACAAACCAAACCAGTCAGAACACACTTCTGGGTGTGTTGACAACAAACATTGTACGACTACAATTGGTTCCACAAAGAATGTGGGCAGACTTCCAAAATTCCAATCATGCCACCTTTTATGCCACATGACATACAACTTAAATTGTACCTCTTTGAAACAGGAAACATGAGTTGCCCGCCCCAAACAAGAGAAGGAAGGACTACTCAAAAATCAAGAGTTTAATTTATGGGGAAATAGAAAGTTAAGCAGGGTTGTATTTAAAACCACAACCGATCAGGACTGCGAGCTCAGACGACGGCAGAAAGGATTCCACACCAATACTGAACTGTAGTCTAACAGGTAAGCGGTAAGCAGCTCACACCTCAAAACTAACAAGACATTGATTTTAATTTAAGGCTTTTTAAATTCAGAACTATATGGGCAGATTTTGTGTTTATAATCCACTACGTATCAGGGTCACATTGTTTGCTTTGTTATTGTATATATTTTTATTCTCAAATTAAGTAAGTTATAGCCACAACAGGTTTTATTACTAATAGCAGCACAGGGGTTTGTGTGGGTGTATCAGTTGATAGTGATAGCTCTATTTGACTATTGTTGCTGGATTTGTAAATCATTGATTTGGAACTGTTAAAAGACAGAGGTGTCCAGTTATTTCAAAATAATGCACACCCTTGGAACATTATGACCAATCAGGATAAAGTTTTTAACATTGCATGGTATACTAAAATGTAATAAACAATGTTTCAGAGATGATTTATATAAAAAAATGCAATTTTCTTTAGATTAGTAAATACAATACGACTTTATTAATCCCACTAGGGGCAATTTGTTTGAGCAGATTGTTGTACATACAGTAACATACAAACAACAAATACACACAACTACGGAGCATTTAGTAGTCAAATTGAACGACTTGGAATGGCAGTTAGTTCTACAAGTAGGTTAAGCATAACAACGCCCTTATGGCAACAGAGGAAATTCACTTGCAAGAACATGTCAAGAAGAAGCCAAAATACCTACTGCTTTCTGGAAGATTTTGCCGATTGCAAAATTACGTCCCTTTGTTGTTTAAATGTGTTTTGTACTGTGTTTTTTCAAGGTCCACCATGTTGGAAAGTCATCAAATGGGCTTTGTAGTCCTCTTTCTATCATGCCTTCCTACTGCATCAACTATTGGAATTCTCAACTCAATCAACGACCTGAAGAAAATCCCATTCGGCCGATCGGTGCCCAAGCACAGCCTTGTGCTGCTCCACTGGTTTGCTAACACCATAGAATTGAGCAACCACAACAGGCTAGAGTTTAACTTTAACCTAAACAATGGAGACTATGGCGCTCATCACTATGGAAACTATCAGGGATTCCTGGATCAGCTTCCCTATGGCCACCGGTACATCACCCTCGGCAACATCAGAACATCACCCATGATCAACAATCAGAGAACGTCTATGCCCTCTTATTTCACCAATGAATTAAACCATCTGTTGGAGGCTGAGGAACTGAACAGGGCACGCATCATATTCTCGCTCTCGTCCCAGAACACCATCGGCCAGGTGTACATCACACAGCACTACCAGGCCAATCAGGGTCAGGGGACTGTGTATGACCCAGAGCACACCTACCGGATCACCATCGACCTCTTAAGGGAGCTCAGAGTCTTCCGCTTGGACCGAAGACAAGAGCTGTCAGAGATCGGAGGAGACTTCGGGAGCAGCATCGGCAATTCCGAACTTCACTTTATAAGAAACACGTGGGGCCAGCTGGCGTGTATCGGACTGCTGTTGTTCATCGTGATCGACCAGAGGAATGTGCCTTGCAGACCCAACAGAGCTCGAGAACCGAAGCGTCTTCCGGAACATAACGTTCAAGGAAGCGCAACTCCGCCAATGTACAATCTACAAAGCTACAACCACTACAGGCCGCCTCCTCAGCCCCGGTGGGAGGATCAATGCCTTACAGTGTGCCAGGCACTGGGATTCTTCTTCTTATTATTATTACTATTTTTAATAATAGCTACAGCTGTATCTGATCCCAAATTCAGACATTAATTTGTGCAGCAGATTTCAAAAGCAGATTACAAAGTGCTTGACAGAATAGAACCAAACCAGAATAAAGTACAGAATAAATGATAAATAATACAGGGAGGAGTGATGGCAGTGCTCTAGAAGAACCACCGGGACACCAGTGGGATCCTTCACTAGAGTACTGGGCCACACTGGGGAACCTTTGAAACAACGGTTCCACTAAACAAACGCCATCGGGTCAGGCTCCACAAAGACATACGTTGTTGCCTCTTTCAGGGTGTCAGACAATATGCGAACAATAGCTAAACAATTTAAAACGTATGTTTTAAGCACACACTGTAAATCGTTACATCCGGTAATGTGTTGATCCAGATGTGTTTCATTAATCTTTAAATTAGAACGATTCAGACGGACAGGGTAAATGTTTTGCATTTGACAATTACTATTGTGTGTGTGTGTGTGTGTGTGTGTGTTTGTGTGTGTCGGTGTGTCTGTGTGTGTGTGTGTCGGTGTTGGTGTGTGTGTGTGTGTGTTTTTTATGCTTATAAGTGGGTGCTTTAAACGATTTTCTTTTCTCTGTGTATGCGCCTGAAAAAAAATATTTTTATCTGTATTTCTTCGTTGGTAGGCTTAATGCTCTCTGCATTAATTGAGACAATTAAATGAGAATGTTCCAATTAAATGCAAAAACACTTTACGATAGTGAATTACGCGTAGGCTACTTCCTTATTATTCTTCTTCTTATTATTAATCCGCAATGCAAGTCAGGGCGGGTGCTACCATTACATGTGAGTAGGTTTGTTCCAACGGGGAATGTTACATTTTGGTGGGGGGATTATTGGTGAATACTTTAAATATGCAGAATTACAGTGAGGGCTCTGAACTTGATTATTATGGAAGCATGATTATCATACATTTATGTTTCATAATCTTAAATTAAACATTTAAAGATTTCTGTTATTGTTTTTCTCAGTCTGTAGGCTTACTTGATAAATGTGCAAGCATTTGGCAAGTTTTATGTTTTGATTGCTGGATTCAATTTATTTGGCATACTTAATGCATGTATTTACATCCCACTTGTTCTTCAAAATCAGCACCCTTACTTTTGTACTAGTAACCTAGCACAAAATCAATAAAAACATTTTTGTTTATTTGTGTTTCTTACATTTTTGCTAGTGCTCCTAACTTTCAGAAGTTTGGAACACCAGTGCTACCAAGTGAAAAATTTATGTAATGTGTAAAAATTTATGTAATGTGTAATGTGTTATGTAAACACATTACGTAACGCCCGATTTTATTTATTTTTTTCGATTTTTTTTTTTTATTATCCGATTTCAGCGTGTGGGTGGATGTTTCTGTCTGCAGCGGAAGTGCGTGTGGGTGGATGTCTGGAGCGTGTGGGTGGATGTCTGCAGCTAGACTCTCTTGGGCGTTTCGCAAATCCCATACCCAACCTTTAAAAGACAGAGGTTTCCTTTTATGGAAAAAATAATGCAAATCCTTGGAACATTATGACCAATCATAATCTAGAATTGAACAATGCATCGTATCCTAAAATGAATATACAATTTATAGAATTATGTGTTTTGTGTTGTGTTCTTCCTGGCTTCTCATGAGATGCCGCCCCCCCCTCACTACTCAAGAGTTTCCTTTACGGTGAAACAGAAAGTGAAACTTAAAATTTACAGCATAACAGATCAGGACCGCGAGGTCAGGCAACGGCAGAAACGATTCCACACCAATACGGAGCAGACGCCTAACAGGTAAGCGGCTCACAAATCAAAACTAATATTTTGCATATTAAGAAATATGGACTGATTTTGTATTTATTATAAACTTTGTATTTGGTTCACAATGTGTGTTTTGTTATGCTACATTTTTTTGAATGATCAAATTTTGTATGTTATAAACACAACAGGCACACAAGCAGCTCACACCTCAAAACTAACAAGACAATGATTTTAATTTAATGCTTTTTAAATTCAGATCTATATGGGCAGATTTTGTATTTATAGGTAATCCACTACGTATCAGGGTCACATTGTTTGTTTTGTTGTTGTATATATTTTTATCCTCAAATTAAGTAAGTTGTAACCACAACAGGTTTTATTACTAATAGCAGGACAGGGGTTTGTGTGGGTGCATCAGTTGATAGTGATAGCTCTATTTGACTGTTGTTGCTGGATTTGTAAGTCATTGATTTGGAACTGTTAAAAGACAGAGGTTTCCAGTTATTGGAAAATAATGCACACCATTGGAACATTATGACCAATCAGGATAAAGTATTTTAACATTGCATGGTATACTAAAATTTAATAAACAATGTTTCAGAGATGATTTATATTGAAGAATGCAATTTTCTTTAAATTAGTAAATACAATACGGCTTTATTAATCCCACTAGGGGCAATTTGTTTGAGCAGATTGTTGTACATACAGTAACATACAAACAACAAATACACATGCACAACTACGGAGCGTTTAGTAGTCAAATTGAACGACATGGAATGGCGGTTAGTTCTACAAGCAGGTTAAGCATAACAACGCCCTGATGGCGACAGAGGAAATTCACATGCAAGAACATAAGAAGCCAAAACTACTACTGCTTTCTGGAAGATTTTGCCGATTGCAAAAACATCTCAAGTCCCTTTGTTGTTTAAATGTGTTTTGTACTGTGTTTTTTCAAGGTCGACCATGTTGGAAAGTCATCTGATGGGCTTTTTAGTCCTTTTATCATTCCTTCCTACTGCATCAACTATTGGAATTCTCAACTCAATCAACGACCTGAAGGACATCCCATTCGGCCAATCGGTGCCCAAGCACAGCCTTGTGCTGCTCCACTGGTTTGCCAACACCATAGAATTGACCAACAACAACAGGCTAGAGTTGAACTTTGACCCAGACCAAGGAGACTATGGCGCTCATCACTATGTAAACGTTCAGGGATTCCTGGATCCGCTTCCCTTTCGCCACCGGTACTTCACCCTCGGCAACATCAACCCCTTGATCAACAATCAGAGATGGTCTATGCCCTCTTATTTCACCAATGACCTAAACCGTCTGTTACGGGGTGAGGTACTGAACAGGGCCCGCATCATATTCTCGTACTCGTCCCAGGACACCGTCGGTCAGGTGTTCATCACACAGCACTACCAGGCCAGTCAGGGTCTGGGGACTGTGTATGACCCAGAGCACACCTACCGGATCAGCATCAACCTCTTGAGGGAGCTCAGAGTCTTCTCCTTGGACCGAAGTGAACAGTCCGAGCTGTCAGAGATCGGAGGAGACTTCGGGAGCAGCATCGACTATTACGAACTTTCTTCGTTAAGAAACACGTGGGGCCAGCTGGCGTGTGTCGGACTGCTGTTGTTCATCGTGATCAACCAGAGGAATGTGCCTTGCAGACACAACAGAGCTCGAGAACCGAAGCGTCTTCCGGAACATAACGTTCAAGGAAGCGCAACTCTACAAAGCTACAACAACTACAGGCCGCCTCCTCAGCCCCGGGGGGAGGATCAATGCCTCACTTTGTGCCTGGCACTGGGATTCCTAGCAGTAATATTAATGATAGCTGTAGCTGTATATGGACACAAATTAGGATATTAATTTGTGCATATTTCGAAAGCAAATTACAAAGTGCTCGACAGGATAGGACCAAACCAGAATAAAGTACCGAATAAATGATAAATAATACAGGGAGGAGTGATGGTAGTGCTCTACAAGAACCACCGGGACACCAGTGGGATCCTTCACTAGAGTACTGGGCCACACTGGGGAACCTTTGAAACATCGGTTCTACTAAAGCAACGCCATCGGGTCAGGCTCCACAAAGGCATACGTTGTTGCCTCTTTCAGGGTGTCAGACAATATGCGAACAATAGCTAAACAATTTAAAACGTATGTTTTAAGCACACACTGTAAATCGTTACATCCGGTAATGTGTTGATCCAGATGTGTTTCATTAATCTTTAAATTAGAACGATTCAGACGGACAGGGTAAATGTTTTGCATTTGACAATTACTATTGTGTGTGTGTGTATGTGTGTGTGTGTGTGTGTGTGTCGGTGTGTGAGTGTGTGTGTGTGTGTGTGTGTGTGTGTGTGTGTCTCGGTGTGTGTGTGTGTGTGTGTGTGTGTGTGTGTGTGTGTGTGTGTGTCGGTGTGTGTTTGCGCATGTGTGTTTTTTATGCTTATAAGTGGGTGCTTTAAACGATTTTCTTTTCTGTGCACATTTGCTCGAAAGTACACTCAGTATGTGCCTGAAAAAATGTATTTTTATCTGTATTTCTTAGTTGGTAGGCTTAATGCTCTCTGCATTAATTGGGACAATTAAATGAGAATGTTCAAATTAAATGCAAAAACACTTTACGATAGCTAATTACGCGTAGGCTACTTCCTTATTATTCTTCTTCTTATTATTATTAATCCGCAATGCGAGTGAGGGCGGGCGCTACCATTACATGTGAGTAGGTTTGTTCCAACGGGGAATGTTACATTTTGGTGGGGGGATTATTGGTGAATACTTTAAATATGCAGAATTACAGTGAGGGCTCTGAACTTGATCATTATGGAAGCATGATTATTATACATTTATGTTTCATAATCTTAAATTAAACATTTAAAGATTTCTGTAATTGTTTTTTTCAGTCTGTAGGCTTACTTGATAAATGTGCAAGCATTTGGCAAGTGTTATGTTTTGATTGCTGGATTCAATTTATTTGGCATAGTCAATGCATGTATTTACATCCCACTTGTTCTGCAAAATCAGCACTCTTACTTTTGAAGTAACCTAGAACAAAATCAATAAAAACATTTTTGTTTATTTGTGTTCCTTACATTTTTGCTAGTGCTCCTAACCTTCTGAAGTTTGGAACACCAGAGCTACCAAGTAAAAAAATAATCTCAAGCCCGGAATCACATTGGATGACAATGAGTTCCCCAACCTCCAGCAAGGACACACTTGGTGCAAGCTGTTCTATTCAGTGTTAGAGTAACGAGGTGTTTTGAAGAACATTGTATCAGAGCCATTGGTCCCTGAGAGATTGCGGAAAGAAATCCAACGATCCAGTCTGAGAAAACAACGCCAATCATGGCAATTTTTACAAACCCCTCAAATCATATCGCTTCAAACAAAGTCTCCCCCCGCCCTTTCCTTTACTGTATGGTGACAGGAAATAAACACAGAGTAGTTCCTTTGTAGCCGCAATGATGCAACACTTAAGTGCCCCCCAAGCCGAAACAATGGCCAAGTTTGGTTTTCTGCGACAACATCGTCCATATCAACCAGCGTTGCAACGATAGAGAACTCACTTCAAAAATAGGTTCTAACACGAGCAGTAGTTCCTGTGTCACCACAATGACGCATCACTTACAACCCACCCCCCAAAGTTAAGCAGGGTTGTATTTAAAACCACAACCAATCAGGACTGCGAGCACAGACGACGGCAGAAAGGATTCCACACCATTACTGAACTGTAGTCTAACAGGTAAGCAGCTCACACCTCAAAACTAACAAGACATTGATTTTTATTTAATGCTTTTTAAATTCAGATCTAGGCCTATATGGGCAGATTTTGTATTTATAGGTAATCCACTTCGTATCAGGGTCACATTGTTTGTTTTGTTGTTGTATATATTTTTATTCTCAAATTAAGTAAGTTGTAACCACAACAGGTTTTATTACTAATAGCAGGACAGGGGTTTGTGTGGGTGCATCAGTTGATAGAGATAGCTCTATTTGACTGTTGTTGCTGGATTTGTAAGTCATTGATTTGGAACTGTTAAAAGACAGAGGTTTCCTTTTATGGAAAAAATAATGCAAATCCTTGGAACATTAGGCTATGACCAATCATAATCTAGAATTGAACAATGCATGGTATCCTAAGATGAATATACAATTTATAGAATTATGTGTTTTGTGTTATGTTCTTCCTGGCTTCTCATGAGATACCGCCCCCCCCCCCCTCACTACTCAAGAGTTTCCTTTACGGTGAAACAGAAAGTGCAACTTAAAATTTACAGCATAACAGATCAGGACGGCGAGCTCAGGCAACGGCAGAAACGATTCCACACCAATACGGAGCAGACGCCTAACGGGTAAGCGGCTCACAAATCAAAACGAATGACATGTTTATTTAATTTGAATGTTTTGCATATTAAGAAATATGGACAGATTTTGTATTTATTATCAACTTTGTATTTGGTTCACAATGTGTGTTTTGTTATGCTACATTTTTTTGAATGATCAAATTTTGTATGCTATAAACACAACAGGCATTATGACCAATAGCAGAACAGGGGTTTGTGTGGGTGTATCAGTTGACAGCGATAGCTCTATTTGACCGTTGTTTTTTGCAGCGCATTGATTTGGAATTACTATAAGACAGAGGTGTCCAGTTAATAATGGACACCCTTGGAACGTTATGACCAATCAGGATCAAGTATTTAACAATGCATGGTATACTCAAATTGAATGAACAATGTTTAATCTTCAGATAAGATTTATATAAAATAATGCATTTTTCTTTTAATAAGTTAATATGTTTTGTGTTTTTTCAAGGTCGAACATGTCGGAAAGTCATCTAATGGGCTTTTTAGTCCTCTATCTATCAATCCTTCCTACTGAATCAACTATTGGAATTCTCAACTCAATCGACGACCTGAAGAAAATCCCCTTCGGCCAATCGGTGCCCAAGCACAGCCTTGTGCTGCTCCACTGGTTTGCCAACACCATAGGATTTGACAACAACGACTTGATAGAGCTGACCTTTGAACCAAGCAATGGAGACTATGGCACTCATCACTATGGAAACTATGAGGGAGTCCTGGATCGACTGCCACCCGGCCAGCAGTACTACACCCTCGGCAACATCAACCCCATGATCAACAATAACGGAATCTCTTTGCCCTCTTATGTCACCGGTGATCTAAACCATCTGTTGGGGGGTGAGGAACTCAACAGGGCCCGCATCATATTCTCGCTCTTGGACCAGGACACCATCAGTCAGGTGTTCATCACACAGCACTACGAGGCCAATCAGGGTCTGGGGACTGGGTACGACCCAGTGCACACCTACCGGATCAGCATCAACCTCTTGAGGGTGCTCAGAGTCTTCTCCTTGGACCGAAGACAACACTCCGATATGTCAGAGATCGGAGGCAACATCGGAAGCGGCATCAATGACCACGAACTTTCGTCTATAGGAAACACGTGGGGCCAGCTGGCGTGTGTCGGACTGCTGTTGTTCATCGTGATCAACGAGAGGAATACGCCTTGCAGACCCAACAGAGCTCGAGAACCGAAGCGTCCTCCAAAATGTAACGTTCGAGAACCGAAGCTTCCTCCCAAACAAAACGTTCGACAACCGAAGCCTCCTCCGATACCTAACATTCGAGTACTGGCGAGTCCTCCGAAACGTAACATTCGAGCAAGCGTTACTTCACACATATCTGTGAATATCCCCGAGAGGGACATCAACTTCGAGGAACTTAACGTTCGAGCAAGCGTTACTCCGCACATATCTGTGAATATCCCCGAGAACGACATCAACCTCAGACCACCAAACCAGGACTGGGACATTGTTCAATGTTGCAATAAATGTTGGTGTGCGTTCAAGATATGCGGACTTATAGTAGGAATAGTAATAGCAATAAGCATCACAATAAAAATATGCCTGTACCTACCTTAATTTATAGAGCACCTTTCGAAAGCAGATTGCAAAGTGCTTGACAGAATAGAATGAAAACCAGAATAGGAGAATAGAATAGGTGAAACCCTGACCCTAAGTGCAGAATAAATAATTATACATAAAATCATAGAACTAAATATAAACGTTTGGAGTTGTAGGGCAGTGCTAGGCCAAGCCTAGCTTTAGAGGTGATGACAGTAGAGGTGAGAGCTGGCCCCCTTGGGAAGGCAAAGGTTCACTGGAGTGGAGTTCCACGCCATACCCTTCACGGGGGAGTGATGTCAGTGCTCTACAAGAACCACCGGGACACCAGTGGGATCCTTCACTAGAGTACTGGGCCACACTGGGGAACCTTTGAAACATCGGTTCAACTAAACAAACGCGATGGGGTCAGGCTCCACAAAGACACACGTTTTTGCCTTTGCTTTACCCGGCGATATATGAACAATCTCAAACAATTTGAAACTTATGTTTTTAGCACACACTGTAAATGGTTATCTCAGGTAATGTATTGATCCAGATGTGTTTAATCAATCTTTAAATTAGAACGATTAAGACAGACAGGGTAAATTTTTTTGCACTTCACAATTCAAGTACTACTGTGTGTGTGTGTGTGTGTGTGTGTGTGTGTGCGCACTCGTATGTGTTTTTTATGCTTACAAATGGGTGCTTTAAACTTTTATTTTCTCTGTACATTTGCTAGGATGTGCACTCATCATGTGCCTGGATGAATGTATCTTAATCTATATTTCTTCGTCGGTATTTTTTTGCACTTCACAATTCAAGTACTACTGTGTGTGTGTGTGTGTGTGTGTGTGTGTGTGTGTGTGTGTGTGTGTGTGTGTGTGTGTGTGTGTAACGCTGTCTAACGCTCAGAGAGCAAGGGAGAACAGAGCGCTGGACAGGACTGAGGCTGCAAGGGAAGCTTGCCTGCCTCCAGTCAGCTGATCACTCTGTGTCCCACTCGATTCTAAAAAAAATGCAGCTATCGATGAGGATATCCTAATTTTTACAGTAAAGGCACGCCTCCAGGTGCTGCCAACCAAACTGAATCTGTCCATCTGGTATCCCAATAATCATGACTCTCACTGTCAACACCATGGACAGCGTCAGACCACAGAGTCTATGTCCCACATTTTAAACGGCTGTAATGTTTACCAAGGACTATACATTGCCAGGCATGACAGAATTGTTGACATTATCACCAAAGATGTGTCACCCATGTTTGATTCCTCTGTTTTGTTCTACAAACATTCATGTGTGAAACCAGAAATGTTTCAATGCAATGACCCCCATGTATTTCAAGGTGTAACAGCAAATACACCAGATGTCATTGCGATTGATGAGAATAGCAGAGAGGTTTTCCTGTGGGAAGTTGGTTGCACTTTCGACTCAAGTTTAGAGGAAGCTTTCCTCACTAAACAAGTCAAGTACCAACCATTAGTGCAAGCTATTATACGTTTAGGCTATAAATGCCAGCTCATCGTTTTTATTTTCGGCAGCCTCGGTCATGTCCACAGGCTGGTGGTCAGAGGCTTGAGAATTATGAGGTTGTCCAAATGTAAAGTAAAGCAGCTTGCAACATATTGCTCAATCTCCTCCATTATAGGCAGCCGAGCTATTTGGAGGAGGAGGTGTTTTCTGTGCCCCTAGATTTTCTCTGTCTGTTAACAGACTGTGTGCAACCAACGTTGATTGAATAAGCTCATGTGTACGTATTGCCTATTCTGTGCATGTTTGACTCAAGTACTGCAACATGTTGTTTCGAGGATGTAGGGCATCAAAAGCAACTGAAAATATTTGTGCCCTTGCAATGTATTTTATAAATGCGGACACAAATAAAGACATTGAAATGTGTGTGTGTCGGGGTAAATAAGACGATTATATGAGACATGTTTGAATTAAATACAAAAACACTGTTTTCAATAGCGAGTTATGGTATTATTGTTATTATTATTCTGCACTGCAAGTGAGGGTGGGCGCTACCATTACATGCTTGTATGGGTGTTCTCACAGGGAATGTTACATTTGTGAATACTTTATATATGCAGAAATCAGTGGTGGACAGTAACGAAGTACATGTAATTCGTTACTGTACTTAAGTAACATTTCCATGTATCTGTACTTTACTCAAGTACATTTATTTGGTAAGACTTTATACTTTTACTTCACTACATTTAAAGCGAAAATTATTACTTTTCACTTCTTCACATTTACAGAAACACTCGTTCCTTACTCGTTCCTTTTTTATTTTTAATAAAATACCAAAAGGTCAAAGTGTATCGCGACTATAACCAATCAGCGGCAGCGCCCAGCGCGCGATTATCTGCTGAAGTTAACAACAGAGGTGCGTTCAGAATCGCAAACATAGGCGAACGTTCGCGAAAGATTTTAAACATTTTCCGTTAAACGAACATAAGCAAGCAAACGTTTACGAACATAGGCAAACTGTCTGAAGAGGTAGTTCTCCACAAACAGAGATGGATCGCGGTGCTCTCTTCGGCTACGTGACATTCGTTGCCATGGCATTAAACTAAACTATATTAAAATCATTTACTCCTTTCCTACACAGAAAGCAATAGATAAAACGTTTCATATAGCCTATCTACACCCTTACTTCAACTGTTGTCTTTTGCATCCTAAATTGCGATTTGAACGTTATATCGCAGTAAGTGGGTACAACTTCGGTGACGTAGCCCTCTATTCTTGAATTTTCCGTACTGGTTGTCTGCAGTAGGCTTTCAACGAGGTCGACCACTTGCAAACCCTCTTCTGTAAACTCTTCCATTAACATGGAGGCTGCCGCTAATACCATGGCCTTCGTATCCATTTTTTTCGTTCACAGTTTGTTTAGAACGGTGTTCAAAAATCGTTAATTGTCAACGCGTTCGTTGCGAACGTTCGCCTACGTTCGCTGAACTTGAACGCACCTCAGGTGTCGTCCTGATTGTAGAATTGCAAAGTCACGCTGGAGCTGGAAGCACAAGGTGGTGTGGTCATTGAGAGAGATCATTAATATTATTTGTTTGTTTGATTAGGCAAATGTAAAGCATTGTTCACCTGTTCAAGTAGGGGTTTTGATGTGACAGTAAAAAAAAAATTATATACTTTTACTTTTAATACTTAAGTATTTTTGAAGGCAGATACTTTTGTACTTCTACTCAAGTAAAAAAATGAGGTGAATACTTTTACTTTTACTTGAGTAATATTCAATGCAATGTAACTGTACTTTTACTCAAGTACACAATTGGTTTACTTCGTCCACCACTGGCAGAAATACAGTGAGGGCTCTGAACTTGATTATTATGGAAGCATGATTCTCATACATTTATGTTCAATTCTTTACAGTTAAGTTTAAAGATCTCTGTAATGTTTTTTTTTAAGTCTGTAGGCTTACTTGACAAATTTTTGGATCTTAGGATCTTAGAGTTTAAGTGGTCATCGATAGGAAACGTTGTATCCTAACAATTTTCTAAATTCAACCATTCAGAATGAATCTTGGTTATAACTACCAACCTAAACTGAATATATAATCACTGAACGAAGGTTATGGTGATAAAATGCACATTTCTTGCTGCAAATGTTCCTAAAACCCATTTAATTCTGAATCAATATGAAAATATTGCATTTTTCACAGAGAAGAAAATAAATGTCAGCCATCTTGTTGTTTTCATAGACGGACAGAAACATGACGTGGACGCACGCATATAGAAAAGAACGGGTCAAAAAACGTAGGCATCGCATTTTAAGAACATTTATTGTAAAAGTACTACGTATTCTGCGAAGTGTTAAGGCCTGAATGACATTGGATACCAATTGTCACAAACCAACCAACCAACCAACCAAACCAGTCAGAACACACTTCTGGGTGTGTTGACAACAAACATTGTAATTCCAATCATGCCACACGACATGCAACTTAAATTGTACCGCTTTGAAACATGTTCTAAAGCATGAGTTGCCCGCCCCAAACAAGAGATCGAAGGACTTGTCACAAATCAAGAGTTTCATTTCCGGGTAAATAGAAAGTTCAGCAGGGTTGTATTTAAAACCGCAACCAATCAGGACTGTGAGCTCAGACGACGGCAGAAAGGATTCCACACCATTACTGAACTGTAGTCTAACAGGTAAGCAGCTCACACCTCAAAACTAACAAGACATTGATTTTAATTGAATGTTTTTTAAATTAGGACCTATATGGGCAGATTTTGTGTTTATAATCCACAGGGCTCTCAAGTCTCACGCATTCGGCGTGAGACACACGTAATTCAACCCATCCACACTTCGTATTTCTCACGCAGAGAAATTACCAGGCGCCCATGCACCAACTTGCGCTGCTATTTAACAGTGGAAGGGTAGGAATCAAATGGGTTCCCCGTACGTAGGGTGACCAGACATCCTCTTTTGCCCAGACATGCCCTCTTTTTGAGACACTTAAAAAAAAAAAGAAGGAATTTCAAAATCGTCCGGGATTTTATTAAAGCCTCATACATGTTCACATTTAACCCAGTTCCTCTGGGTCGGTCACAAACTAGTTAGGCTACGCTCTCCCCTACTCAGTTCTGTTTGCTTTGCATTGGTGGAAGTGTGTAGGGGGAGTGGTTAAGTAGAGCCTTCAGATTGGACGGTTTGACTTTAGGGTTACCGTCATGTTTTGTATTTTCTTTTTACCATTATTGTTTTATAGGGACAAACATTAACACATTTCTCCTACAGGGGATTGATAAAGTTCTAGCAATTGAACAGCACTTGGTCACACTTTACACACTTTACCACAGCACTGGCCTACTGAATGCCACAGATATATTTTTAAGCATTGGACTGAATGCCACATAAATATATAATTAAGTTTTTGCACGTTTGCAATGTTCAAAAGTTCAGGGAAATTTATATGCCTCTACTGGTGTTGCTTCGGCCAATATCCTTTTGAGGCAGTGTTGTTTCTGAATATTAGTGTTAAGGGCCAATAATGCTTACTATCATACATTAGTCAACATATCTTTGGACACATTTGTATGCAGTCACATATTAATATGTGACTGCCGCCGCCGACAAAATCTCACTCTGAACTCAGTTCAAAACTTGAGAGCCCTGCCACTACGTATCAGGGTCAAAATGTTTGTTTTGTTGTTGTATATATTTTTATTCTCAAATTAAATAGGCCTTAAGTTGTAACCACAACAGGTTTTATTACTAATAGCAGGACAGGGGTTTGTGTGGGTGCATCAGTTGATAGTGATAGCTCTATTTGACTATTGTTGCTGGATTTGTAAGTCATTGATTTGGAGCTCTTAAAAGACAGAGGTTTCCTGTTATGGAAAAATAATGCAAATCCTTGGAACATTATGACCAATCAGAATCTAGAATTGAACAATGCATGGATACTAAGATGAATATACAATTTATAGAATTATGTGTTTTGTGTTGTGTTCTTCCTGGCTTCTCATGAGATGCCGCCGCCCCCCCCCCCACTACTCAAGAGTTTCCTTTACGGTGAAACAGAAAGTGAAACTTATATTTTACAGCAGATCAGGACCGCGAGGTCAGGCAACGGCAGAAACGATTCCACACCAATACGGAGCAGACGCCTAACAGGTAGCTCACACCTCAAAACGAATGACATGTTTATATTATTTGAATGTTTTGCAAATTAAGAAATATGGACCGATTTTGTATTTATTATCAACTTTGTGTTTGGTTCACAATGTGTGTTTTGTTATGCTACATTTTTTTGAATGATCAAATTGTGTATGCTATAAACACAACAGGCATTATGACCAATAGCAGAACAGGGGTTTGTGTGGGTGTATCAGTTGACAGAGATAGCTCTATTTGACTGTTGTTTAGCAGCGCATTGATTTGGAACTGTTAAAAGACAGAGGTGTCCAGTTATTGGAAAATAATGCACACCCTTGGAACATTATGACCAATCAGGATCAAGTATTTAACAATGCACGATATAGGCCTACTAAAATTGAATAAACAATGTTTAATCTTCAGATAAGATTTACATAAAAAAATACAATTTACTTTTAATAAGTAAATATGTTTTGTGTTTTTTCAAGGTCGACCATGTCGGAAAGTCATCTAATGGGCTTTTTAGTCCTCTTTCTCTCAGTCCTTCCTACTGAATCAACTATCAGAATTCTCAACTCAATCAACGACCTGAAGAAAATCCCCTTCGGCCAATCGGTGCCCAAGCAAAGCCTTGTAATGCTCCACTTTTTTGCCAACACCATAGAAATAGATAACAACGACTTGATAGAGCTGACCTTTGAACCAAGCAATGGAGACTATGGCACTCATCACTATGGAAACTATGAGGGAGTCCTGGATCGACTGCCACCCGGCCAGCAGTACTACACCCTCGGCAACATCAACCCCATGATCAACAATAACGGAAACGCTTTGCCCTCTTATGTCACCGGTCAGCGAAACCATCTGTTGGGGAGTGAGGAACTCAACAGGGCCCGCATCATATTCTCGCTCTTGGGCCAGGACACCATCGGTCAGGTGTTCATCACACAGCACTACCATGCCAGTCAGGGTCAGGGGACTGTGTATGACCCAGTGCACACCTACCGGATAACCATCAACCTCTTGAGGGAGCTCAGAGTCTTCTCCTTGGACCAAAATCAGCAGTCCGAGCTGTCAGAGATCGGAACCAACTTCGGGTGCGGCATCGACTACGACGAACTTTGCCTCATAAGAAACACGTGGGGCCAGCTGGCGTGTGTCGGACTGCTGTTGTTCATCGTGATCAACGAGAGGAATACGCCTTGCAGACCCAACAGAGCTCGAGAATCGAGGCGTCCTCCGAAACGTAACAATCGAACAAGCGCAACGCCTTACATATCTTTGAATATTCCCGAAAACGACTACAACAATAAGCCACTCGATCAGGTCAGGGACAATTATCCATGTTGTCTTACAGCCTGCATGATAATGTTAACAATAATAATAATTATTATTATTATGTATCATATAATATAATATAATATAATATAATATAATATAATATAATATAATATAATATAATATACAAAGTGCTGGACAGAATAGGATAAAACCAGAATAAGGAACAGTATAAAAAAGACAGTAAATACATACAATAAATACATAATAAATACTATACATTAAATATGAACGTTTTGAGATACAGGGCCGTGCGAGACCAAGCCTCGCTTTAAAGGTGATGACAGTAGAGGTGAGAGCTGGCCCCCATTCACTGGAGTGGAGTTCCACGCCCTACAGGGAGGAGTGATGTCGGTGCTCCCCGAGAACCAGCGGGACACCAGTGGGAGTACTGGGCCACACTGGGGAACCTTTGAAACATCAGTTCCACTTAGGCTAGCAAACTTTACCAGGGTGGCTGACAATATGTGAAGACATATCTAAACAATTTAAAATGAGGGAAACCAAAAACTCCAAGGGAAATTACAGGGAAGCACATGCTGTACATCGTTATACCTGGTAATGTGTTGATCCAGATGTGTTTCGTCAATCTTTAAATGAGAATTATTCAGACAGACAGGGTAAATATTTTGCATTTGACAATTCAAGTAATACTCCGTCTGTGTGTGTTTTATGTTGATATTTTTTTTTCTTATTTTCTCTGTATAAATATGCAGAATTACAGTGAGGGCTCTGATCTTGAATATAATGGAAGCATAATTCTCTAACCCTACATGTATGTTTAATGATCTTTAGTTAAGTTTAAAGATTTCTGTAATTGTTTTTTTCAGTCTGTTGGCTTACTTCCCTGTATTTACATCCCACCTGTTCTTAAAAAGAAGCACTCTTACTATTGTGGTAACAAAAAAAACAAATCAATAAAAAAATGTTCTTCGTAATTTGTGTTCCTTACATTTTTGCTGATGCTCCTAACTTTTTGAAGTTCGGAACACCAGTGCTACCAAGTCAAAAAGTAAATCTCAAGACCTGACTGACATTGGATGACAATGAGTTCACCAACCTCCAGCCAGAACACACCTTGTCTATGCTTTTCTATTCAGTGTTAGAGTATCATGGTATTTTGATCAGCCATTTATACCCAAGGGAATGTGGGCGGGCTTTGAGGAAAGAAATCCAACTATCCAGGGGTAGAAAACTAGTCCAATCATGCCAATTTTTGTAGCCACAATGAAAAAAACCTTCAATCATATCGCTGGTTCCAATATGATTCCCCCCCACCGCCTTGCCCTTACTGTATGTTTAAAGGCAATAAACATGCAGTAGTTATTTCATTGCACCAATGACAAAACACTTAAATCCCGCCCTGCCGAATCAATAGCCATGTTTGGTTTTCAGTGACAGCAGCGTCCTTATCAACCATTGTAGCATTCAAATTCAAGTTCCATTGCTTGTCAAATACACAACAGTCATAGCTTGCAATTACATTTTTGTATCCCAGGCACTCCTCAGCAATGCAAACAAATAAAATATATGGTATAAGAAGATAAAAGAGATTGTGTGTGTGTGTGTGTGTGTGTGTGTGTGTGTGTGTGTGTGTGTGTGTGTGCGGCAGGATATTAGGGTTAAAGAGTTCATCGATAGAAAATATTTGTATTCTAACAATTTTCTGGTGAGACCCAAAAGAATATTGGTTATAACTAACAAACAAAACCGCAGATACAATCACTGAGCGAAGGTTAAGTACAATAAAATGCAAACTTCTTGCTACGTATTTGCTTAATCAATATCAAAATATTGCATTTTCCACTGAGAACAAAATAAATGTCAGCTATCTAGTTTGTTTTCACAGACAGACAGAAACATGTGACGTCAACACAGGCCTATAGAAAAGAAGAGGCCAAAAAATGTAGACGAATCATAATTTCAGAGCAGTTATTGTAAAACTTTGTCGTTTTCCAGTGTGGACCAACGCAGCTATACTACATGTTGGTGTGAGACTGGGTTATCATAAAACAGACAGACAGCCAGGGCTGTTGCAGATTTCCCTGGAATGTCGATCTTTGGTCCAATTAACACATGACCCAATACAGGAAATCTTCTTGAACTTTGCAGGGTAAGACTGCATGTTTGAAAGGCACTTTAGCATTGTGGACACAAAAGAAACACAATGAAAAACTAAATTTATTGTTTATTGAGTCAAAGATGTAAGCTGGCTACGTCTATAGGGGAGTGGGGGAACCGCAACATATTAGTACGTCAAACTGACTGGAGGAACAATAGCATGCCAGCAACAGCAAACTAACTTCTTACATGTTGGTGGGTGCTCCGGAATATAGGCTGGTGCTCCTAAGCTTTTGAAGTTTGGATCGTAAATGCTACCAAGACAAATAGTGATTGTCAAGACCTGAATGACATTGGATATCAATTGTCTCAGACACCAACCAACCAAACCAGTCAGAACAAACTTCTGGGTGTGTTGGCAACAAACCGCATTTGCTGTACCGCTTTGAGACAGGTTCCACACCCCAAACCAGAGATCCAAGGACTTCCAATCAAGAGTTTTATTACAGGGTTGTATTTAAAAGCAAAACAGATCGAGACTGTGAGCTCAGACGACGGCAGAAAGGATTCCACACCAATACTGAACCGTAGACTAACAGGTAAGCAGCTCACACCTCACAACTAATGATGAGCACTTATTTTGATTTGATGTTTTTCAAATTAAGAACTACATTTAAATTTCGAATCCACTATGTTACAATGTGTGGTTTGTTATTATATATTTATTCATTCTTTATTATCAAATTAAGTAAGTTATAACCACAACAGGTTTTATTACTCAAAGCAGCACAGGGGTTTGTGTGGGTGCATCAGTTGATAGTGATAGCTCTATTTGACTATTGTTGCTGCTGGATTTGTAGATCATTGATTTGGAACTGTTAAAAGAAAGAGGTGTCCAGTTATTGGAGAATAATGCACACCATTGTAACATTATAACCAATCAGGATAAAGTATTTAACAATGCATGGTATACTAAAATGTAACAAACAATGTTTAATCTTCAGAGATGATTTATATAAAAAAATCAATTTTCTTTAAATGAGTAAATACAATACAACTTTATTAATCCCACTAGGGGCAATTTGTTTGAGCAGCTTGTTGTACATACAGTAACATACAAACAACAAATACACATACACAACTACGGAGCGTTTAGTAGTCAAATTGAACGACTTGGAATGGCGGTTAGTTCTACAATCAGGTAAAGCATAAGAACGCCCTGATGGCAACTGGAAATTGGAAATGGAAATTCACTTGCAAGAAAATGTCCAGAAGAAGCCAAAATACCTACTGTGTTGTTGAAGATTTGCAGATTGCAAATATAAATCAAGTCCCTTTGTTTGTTTGAATGTGTTTTGTGTTGTGTTTTTTCAAGGTTGACCATGGCAGAAAGTCATCAAATGGGCTTTTTAGTCCTCTTTCTCTCATTCCTTCCTACTGAATCAACTATTGGAATTCTCAATTCAATCAACGACCTGAAGAAAATCCCCTTCGGCCAATCAGTGCCCAAGCACAGCCTTGTGCTGCTCCACTGGTTTGCCAACGCAATAGAATTGAGCAACAACAACAGGCTAAAGTTGAACTTTGACCCAAACCATGGAGACTATGGCGCTCATCAATATGGAAACTTTCAGGGATTCCTGGATCTGCTTCCCTTTGGCCACCGGTACTTTACCCTCGGCAACATCCACTTCATGAACAACAATGAGAGTAGGTGTTTGCCTAATTATTACACAAATGACCTAAACTATCTGTTGGTGGGTGAGGAACTGAACAGGGCCCGCATCATATTCGCACTCTCGTCTCAGAACACCATCCACCGGGTGTACATCACACAGCACTACCAGGCCGATCAGGGTCAGGGGACTGAGTACGACCCAGAGCACACCTACCGGATCAGCATCAACCTCTTGAGGGAGCTCAGAGTCTTCTCCTTGGACCGAAGAGAACAGTCCGAGCTCTCAGAGATCGGAATTTACTTCGGGAGCAGCATCGGCAATAACGAACTTTCCTTGCTAGAAAACACGTGGTGCCAGCTTGCGTGTTTCGGACTGCTGTTTTTCATCGTGATCAACCAGAGGTATTTGCCTTGCAGACCCAACAGAGATCGAGATCAGAACCGTCCTCCGAAACGTAGGGTTCGATCAAGCAGCACTCCTCAGTCAATGATGTATTATCCACCATACCATCCCATCTACGGGCTACAGGCTGCTCGTCAGAACAGGGACAATAAGCTTTGCATTACAATAGCATCCCTGACACTGGCATTCATAGGAGCAATGATAATTATAGCAGTATGCAACCATCTTCAGATATGAAATTGTGTAGCAGATTACAAAGTGCTTGACATAATAGAACAAAACCAGAATAAAGTACAGAATAAATGATAATTAATACCGAGAGGAGAGATGGTAGTGCTCTACAAGAACAACCGGGACACCAGTGGGATCCTTCACTAGAGTACTGGGCCACACTGGGGAACCTTGGAAACAACGGTTCCACTGAACAAACGCCATCAGGTCAGGCTCTGCAAAGACACAAGATCTTGCCTTTACTTTACCAGGCAGGCAGAAAATATGTTAACAATATCTAAACAATGCAAACGTGGGGAAACCAAAAACTCCAAGGGAAATTGCAGGGAAGCAAAAAAAACAACACATTGCTCTCTGGTAATATGTTGATCCAGATGTGGTTAATCTATCTTTAAATGAGAATGATTCAGAGAGACAGGGTACATTTTTTGGTAAATGTCTTCAAGTAGAAGTGTGTGTGTGTGTGTGTGTGTGTGTGTGTGTGTGTGTGTGTTAGAATTAAATACAAAAACACTGTTTGCGATAGCGAGTTAAGGGTACTTGCTTATTCTTAATATTGTTATTCCACACTGCGAGTGAGGATGGGCACTACCATTACATGTTAGTAGTTCCGAGGGGCAATGTTACATTTCCGTGGTGGGATTATTGGTGAATACTTAAAATATGCAGAATTACTTTAAGGGCTCTGATCTTGAATATAATGGAAGCATAATTCTCATACATTTATGTTTAATGCTCTTTAGTTAAGAATTTAAGGATTTCTGTAATTTTTTTCAGTCTGTAGGCTAACTTTCCCTGTATTTACATCCCACTTGTTCTTAAAAAGAAGAAGCACTGTTACTCTAAACAAAAAAATAAAAATATTTTTATCTTAATTTGTGTTCCTTAAATTTTTGCTGATGCTCCTAAGTTCATAATACCAGTGCTACCAAGTGAAAAAGTAAATCTCAAGACCTGAATGACATTGGATGACAATGAATTGACCAACTTCTAGCAAGGACACACCTTGTTCAAGCTTTTCTATTCAGTGTAAGAGTATCGAGGTGAACATTGTACGACAGCCATTGGTCCCCAAGAGAATGTGGGCGGGCTTTGAGGAAAGAAATCCAACGATCCAGGAGAAAACAACTCCAATCACACCAATTTTTGTGGCCACAAAATCAAAATCCATAATAATAATATACATGTTTAATAAATAGAGACCCTAATCTCTACAGCCCCTTTCGAAAACAGATTATTAGATTAGATTAGATTCACTTTATTGTCATTGCACAGTAACTGGTTACAATGCAACGGAATGTAGGTGTGTCTAACCTGAGTGCAAGCACTCTTACAGTTTGAGCAACATGTATAAATATACTTACAGTATAATATCTGTGCAGCAAACGTTAATTACAACAGTTATACAGTAAAGTGCATGCAGGGCAGAAAAGTGCGATTGAGCATTAGGGACTAGGCAGAATGAGATATGGATGGGTATTTTAGCTGTCTGACAGCTGAGGAGAAGAAGCTGTTTATATTCCTGTTAGTTTTGCCTGGGAGGCTGCGGTAGCGTGCCCCAGAGCGGGTGCCACGTTCAAGGGTAAACAGTCCATGGTTGGGGCGAGAGGTGTCCTTTATGATGTTGCGTGCTTTTCGAAGGCACATCTTCTCGTATATTGAGGTTATGGTAGGGAGAGTGGTTGTATCGTCTGCAAACTTGACGATTGTGTTTGAAGCATGAACAGGACTGCAGAGCAGTCATGTGTGAAGAGGGAGTAGAGGAGGTGACTCAGCACACATCCCTGAGGAAGACCAGTGTTCGGGATGAGTGTTTGGGAGGTGAGCTTATCCAGTCTGACATGCTGGGGTTTGTTGGTCAGAAAGTCCAGTATCCAATTGCGTAGGAGGGGATTGATGCCAAGGACCCTGAGCTTATTGATTAGTTTGGAAGGGATGATTGAATTGAATGCCGAGCTGAAATCAATAAACAGCAGCCTTACGTAGGTGTTACAGAGGTCCAGGTAGTAAAGGGATGGGTGTAGGACTGTGGTGATGGCGTCGTCCGTGCTCCTGTTCTGACGGTAGGCAAACTGATAGGGGTCTGGTGTGGGTGGGAGTTTGGTTTTCAGGTGGTCTAAGACCAGCCTCTTGAAGCATTTCATGATGGTGGAGGTGAGTGCCACTGGTCGGTAATCATTCAGGCTCTTTGGGGAGCTGTGTTTAGGGACAGGCACAATTGAGGTGGATTTGAAGCACGCAGGGACTTTTGCTTGGGCAGCTGCTCTGCACAGGTGTTGAGCACACGTCCGGGGATGCCATCGGGGCCAGCAGCCTTTCGTTTGTTGGTTCTGCTCAGTGCTGCCTTCACCTCTGTAGGGGAGAGGGTGAGGGGCAAGTGGTTTGCAGGCAGAGTGGCCTTGGTGGCCACCTCATTGTTGTTGCAGTCAAAACGAGCATAGAACTTATTTAGCTCATCTGGAAAGGAGTGGTCGGTGGACAGGGTGGAGGCATGAGAGGGTCTGAAATCTGCAATTGCTTGCAAGCCCTGCCACATGCGCCGGGGGTTAGATATGCTGAAGTGCTCCTCAACCTTTAGTTTGTGGCTATGCTTAGCCCTCTCGGCGGTGGGTATATTCGCAGAGCCATCAAACAGAAAGTTAAGCAGGGTTGTATTTAAAACCACAACAGATCAGGACTGTGAGCTCAGACGACGGCAGAAATGATTGCACACCAATACTGAACTGTAGCCTAACAGGTAAGCAGCTCACACCTCAAAACTAACGAGACATTGATTTTAATTTAATGTTTTTTAAATTCAGAACTATATGGGCAGATTTTGTTTTCATAATCCACTACGTATCAGGGTCCCAATATTTTTTTTGTTATTGTGTGTATTTTTAATTCTCAAATTAAGTAAGTTATAACCACAACAGGTTTTATTCCTCTCAAAATTACTGGAAAGAGCCGTCGCAACCAGGGACGCAGGAAGTCATATGAAGGGGGGGTGCTGACTACTGAATTGTTGAGCGGGGGGGGGGGGGGGGGTGCAAACGATTGTTGACGGGGGGGGGGGGGGGGAGGGGGGAATAATAAACGCTCCTATGACGCGCAGCGTGATGCGCACGTTATAAGAGCGGCGGCACTGGGTGCTGTATGTAATCGAATGACGGAGAAAAAAAATAAAAAAACGCGGCATTGCCTGAGTTCAAGTGTTGTAGTTGCGTCTGTTGTCCACTAGGGGGGTGCTGCAGCACCCGGAGCACCTCACTTCCTGCGTCCCTGGTCGCAACGCAACTGAAGCAATACCTGCTCTCCAATAACCTATCCGAAACATTCCAATCCGGCTTCCGAACCCACCACAGTTCTGAAAGCCCTACTTAAAGTCACCCACGACCTCCTACTCTCCTCTTACTTCGGCTTCCTCACCATTCTCCTCCTCCTCGACCTCAGTGCTGCCTTTGACACGTCAATCACTCCATCCTCCTCAGCCGTCTGCAATCCATTGGCATAACTGACTCCGCCCTCTCCTGGTTCACCTCTTACCTGTCTGAAAGATTCCAATATATCTCCATCAACAACCACAGATCCCACACCATCCCTGTCTCACCAGGAGTCCCCCAAGGCTCAGTGCTTGGCCCCATCCTCTTCATCCTCTACATTCTCCCACTAGGTCACATCATTTGCGCCATGGTCTTCAATTTCACTGTTACGCTGACGATACCCAACTATACATCACCACCACCGCCATTACTCCTGCCATCCTATCCACTCTCACCAACTGTCTCACGGACAAAAAAACCTGGATGGACCACAACTTCCTCAAACTCAACGGCAATAAAACTGAAATGATCATCTACGACCCAAAAACCATCCCAAACCTCCCAGAACTTCTCACTTTGCATCGATGGTCACTCTGTCACTCCCTCCCCCCTGGTCAGAAACCTCGGCATCATCATGGACCCCACGCTCTCCTTCAAGTCACACATAAACCGCGTCAGAAAAACATCCTTCTTCCACCTCCGCAACATTGCACGCCTTCGACCCACCCTTTCATCCTCAGCTGCCGAAACACTAATCCACGCCCTCATCACTTGCAGACTCGACAATTGAAATAGCATTCTGTATTGCCTCCCCTCCACTATTCTTCAAAAATTGCAATATGTACAAAACTCTGCTGCCCGACTGCTTACTAACTCCCCCTCCAGAGAACACATAACTCCCATCGTCCCAACAACTATGCTTATAAATTGGTTCTTTAAACTTTTATTTTCTCTGTACATTTGCTAGGATGTACACTCATTATGTGCCCGGATAAATGTATCTTAATCTGTATCTCTTCGTTGGTATTTTTTTGCACCTCACAATTCAAGTGTGTGTGTGTGTGCGCGCACGCGCGTGCGTGCGTGCGTGCGCGTGTGTGTGTGTGTGTGTCGGTGTAAATAAGACGATTATATGAGACATGTTTGAATTAAATACAAAAACACTGTTTTCAATAGCGAGTTATGGTACTTCCTTATTATTATTGTTATTATTATTCTGCACTGCAAGTGAGGGTGGGCGCTACCATTACATGTTTGAATGGGTGTTCCCATAGGGAATGTTACATCTGTGAATACTTTATCTATGCAGAATTACAGTGAGGGCTCTGAACTTGATTATTAAGGAAGCATGATTCTCATACATTTATGTTAAATTCTTTACAGTTAAGTTGAAAGATCTCTAATGTTGTTTTTTTTTAAGTCTGTAGGCTTACTTGACAAATGTTCAAGCATTTTTGGATCTTAGGATCTTATAGTTTAAGTGGTCATCGATAGGAAACGTTGTATTCCAACAATTTTCTAAATTCAACCATTCAGAATGAATCTTGGTTATAACTACCAACCTAAACTGAATATATAATCACTGAACGAAGGTTATGGTGATAAAATGCACATTTCTTGCTGCAAATTTTCCTAAAACCAATTTAATTCTGAATCAATATGAAAATATTGCATTTTTCACAGAGAAGAAAATAAATGTCAGCCATCTTGTTGTTTTCACAGATGGACAGAAACATGACGTGGATGCACGCATATAGAAAATAACGGGTCAAAAAAACGTAGGCATCGCATTTTAAGAGCATTTATTTTAAAACTACTACTTATCCCGTGAAGTGTTAAGACCTGAATGACATTGGATACCAATTGTCACACACCAACCAACCAAACCAGTCAGAACACACTTCTGGGTGTGTTGACAACAAACATTGTACGACTACAATTGGTTCCACAGAGAATGTGGGCAGACTTCCAAAATTCCAATCATGCCACCTTTTATGCCACGTGACATACAACTTAAATTGTACCGCTTTGAAACAGGTTCAAACCTGAGTTGCCCCAAACAAGAGAATGAAGGACTATTCACAAATCAAGAGTTTCAATTATGGGGAAATAGAAAGTTAAGCAGGGTTTTATTTAAAACCACAACCGATCAGGACTGCGAGCTCAGACGACGGCAGAAAGGATTCCACACCAATACTGAACCGTAGTCTAACAGGTAAGCAGCTCACACCTCAAAACCAACAATACATTGATTTTAATTTAATGCTTTTTAAATTCTGAACTATATGGGCAGATTTTGTATTTATAATCCACTACGTATCAGGGTCACATTGTTTGTTTTGTTATTGTATATATTTTTATCCTCAAATTAAGTAAGTTGTAACCACAACAGGTTTTATTACTCATAGCAGCACAGGGGTTTGTGTGGGTGCATCAGTTGATAGTGATAGCTCTATTTGACTGTTGTTGCTGGATTTGTAAATCATTGATTTGGAACTGTTAAAAGACAGAGGTTTCCTGTTATGGAACAATAATGCACATCCTTGGAAAATTATGACCAATCAGAATCCAGAATTAAATTCATGGATTACTAAAATGAATATACAATTCATAGAAATATGTGTTTTGTTTTTTCCAGGTCGACCATGTCGGAAAGTCATCTGATGGGCTTTTTAGTCCTTCTATCAATCCTTCCTACTGCATCAACTATTGGAATTCTCAAATCAATCAACGACCTGAAGAAAATCCCCTTCGGCCAATCGGTGCCCAAGCACAGCCTTGCGTTGCTCCACTGGTTTGCCAACACAATAGAAATAGACAACAATGACTTGATAGAGCTGACCTTTGAACCAAACAATGGAGACTATGGCACTCATCACTATGGAAACTTTGATGGAGTCCTGGATCCACTGCCACCCGGCCAGCAGTACTACACCCTTGGCAACATCAACCCCATGATCAACAATAACGGAAACTCTTTGCCCTCTTATGTCACCGGTCAGCGAAACCATCTGTTGGGGAGGGAGGAACTCAACAGGGCTCGCATTATATTCTCGCTCTTGGGCCAGGACACCATCGACCAGGTGTTCATCACACAGCACTACCATGCCAATCAGGGTCTGGGGACTGTGTATGACCCAGAGCACACCTACCAGATCACCATCAACCTCTTGAGGGAGCTCAGAGAATTCTCCTTGGACCAAAATCAACAGTCCGAGCTGTCAGAGATCGGAACCAACTTCGGTAGCGCCATCGACAGCGACGAACTTTCGTCTATAAGAAACAAGTTTGGCCAGCTGGCGTGTGTCGGACTGCTGTTGTTCATCGTGATCACTGAGAAGAATTTGCCTTGCAGACCCAACAGAGCTCGAGAAACGAAGCGTCCTCCAAAACGTAACGTTGGAGAACCGAAGCTTCCTCCCAAACAAAACGTTGGAGAACCGAAGCTTCCTCCCAAACAAAACGTTGGAGAACCGAGGCGTCCTCCGAAACTTAACAATGGAACAAGCGCAACGGAGTACATATCTTTGAATATTCCCGAAAACGACTACAACCATAGGCAACTCAATCAGGTCAGGCACAATGATCAATGTTGCCCTACAGCCTGCAAGATATGTATAGGAATAATAATAACAATAATAATAATAATAATAATAGCAATAACCATAATAACAATATTATACAAGTCCATAACTTAAAGCATAGGGCACCTTTCCAAAGTAGATTACAAAGTGGATGACAGAATAGAATGAAACCAGACTAGGAGAACAGAATAGCTGAAACACAAAGTACCGAATAAATAAGATACAGAATACATACAATCATAGGCACAATAAATATAAACATTTGGAGATGTAGTGGGGTGCTAGACCCTGCCTAGCTTTAAAGGTGAAGAGCATAGTAGAGGTGAGAGCTGGCCCCCATGGGAAGGCCAAGGTTCACCGGAGTGGAGTTCCACGCCATACCCTACAGATAGGAGTGAAGTCAGTGCTCTACAAGAACCACCGGGACACCAGTGGGATCCTTCACTAGAGTACTGGGCCACACTGGGGAACCTTTGAAACAACGGTTCCACTAAACAAACGCCATCGGGTCAGGTTCAACAAACAAAGGCATACGTCGTTGCCTCTTTTCTCTTTTTGTCAGACAATCTGTGAACGATATCTAAAGCATTTAAAACAAATGTTTTCAGCAAACACTGTAAATCGTTATATCAGGTCAATATAAACGTTGATTCAGATGTGTTTAATCAGGGTAAATGTTTTGCACTTGACAATCCAAGTTCCTGTGTGTTTATGTGTGTGTGTCTGTGTGTCTGTGTGTCTGTGTGTGTTTAATGCTTATTCTTTATTCTTTTTTTCAAGGATAGCCTCTTGAGATGTACCATCTCATTTTCGAGGGGGTCCTTACAATAATGACAAATAATACAAAGATAATATACATATATATTTTAATTTCTCTACATTTGCTAGGAAGGACACTCGGTATGGCCTGGATGAATGTATCTTAATTTATCTTCGTTGCTTTAGTAGGTTTAATGTGCTCTGCATTAAATGAGACATGTTAGTTACCGGTACTTCCTCATGATTATTATTATTCAACACTGAGTCAGGGCGGGCACTACCATTACATGTTAGGGTGTCCCGAGGGGGAATATTACATTGCCGTAGCGGGATTATTGGTGAATACTTAAAAATGCAGAATTACAGTGAGGGCTTTGATCTTGAATATAATGGGAGCATAATTCTCAAACATTTATGTTTATTGATCTTTAGTCAAGTATTTAAAGATTTCTGTAACTCTTTTTTCAGTCTGTAGGCTTACTTTCCCTTTATTTGCATCCCACTTGTTTTTAAAAAGAAGCACTCTTATTATTGTGATAACAAAAAAAACTAAATCAATAAAAACATTTTTGTCTTAATTTGTGTTCCTTACATTTTTGCTGATGCTCCTTACTTTTAACAAGTTTGGAGGACCAATTTCAAGGCCTGAATGACATTGGATGACAATGAGTTCACCAACCTCCAGCAAGGACACACCTTGTTAAAACTTTTCTATTCAGTGTTAGAGTATCGACGTGTTTTGAAGAACATTGTACGACAACCATTGGTCCCCAAGAGAATGTGGGCGGGCTTTGAGGAAAGAAATCCAACGATTCAGGGGTAGAAAACTACGCCAATCTTGCAAATTTTGTCGACAAAAAAACCTTCAATCATATCGCTGGTTCCATTATGATTTCCCACCTACCGCCTTTCCTTTACTGTATGTTTAAAGTAAATAAACATAAATATACCCACAAGCGGTGTTAAACGGGGTCCGAGCAAAATTAAAAGTCAAGGACACACTAATGGAAGCTATATAAATATGACATAATTATGAAGCAAAGACGTTGATGAAGATGTTCCACTTATTGCAATAATGTGCCTCGGCTTTCAGGTGAGCTGCAAAGCAATGGCCGAATGTCATGTTCAGCTTGTTCATAATGCTATAATGTACAAGGTGCCCATTGAGCCACTGATAAACCTGAACTGCAGCCTCATTCACTGCAGTTCAGGTTCTGACCATTCACATGGTCAAAATCTCTATTGATAAGCATACAACATCCAGAAAACTCCAAGCACACATTTCTCAAGTGAATTGAGGGCTTTCTTAAAAGCATATAACTGAAACATCTTTGAAATTCTGGGGAAATGAAAACCTTTGTAGTCAAGAACACTAACGGAAGAAATATAAATATGACAGAGTTAATTATGAAGGAAAAATGGTTAATGAAGAAGTTCCCCTTAATGCCATACTCCGTCTTGGCCGTCAGATTCGTTGAAACTAATGAGCCGGAATGTTGATTGCCTGATGAATTTCAGGTGCTGTTCAATGTTGTGTTTCTTAAATGAGTGGCAATGACAGAATGTCATGTTCAGCTTGTTCATAATGCTCTAATCAGGATTCGAACTCTACACCTAAGGATCACCAGTACAATTCATTATCCCGTTGAGCCACTGACATTCCTGAACTGCATAGAGCCTCATTCACATGGGGAAAATGTCGATTGATAAGCACGCATCATCAAGAAAACTCCTAGCACACATTTCACAAGAGAATTAAGGGCTTTCCTAAAATAGAACAGATCTGAAAATGTGCACTGTTAATGGTATCCACCTAATGATAGCCGTATGGTAGATATACAATAACAAAAATGGTTGTATAGGCAAAATGGGTTGAGACTGGACGTTTGGCATTTCTATGAAATTGTGGGAAAAGTAAACATTTTTAGAGCAGAAGACCAGGGTGAAAAAGATGCATCTGATTTTAGAGATTAATATGATGAAAGAATATTGAGTCCAGGTCAATCTAGTAAGGAGAAATAAGGCTAGTTCATATATTTTTATAAATAGTGCCTCCTTTGGGTGCAATACCACAATTTGGGTCTATTTTTAGTGGGGGGTATTGGTATCCACCTAATAGTTGTATGTTTGTTTATACAATAACAAAATGGTCATATCAGAAAAATGTGCAAACTGCTCCAACTTCATTGGCCAATATTTCTTAAAGGGAACTAAATGAAAAAATTCTGTTTCTTAAAAAAAAAATCTGAGTCTTGGTCTAAAGATTTTCTTTGGCAATTTTGGTGGATTTTTTATTATTTTTGTAGCCTTTGAATCTTATGTTTGGCTTTTTTTTTTCTTATAGATTTTAAAGTTTAATATGATGAAAGAATATTGAGTCCAGGTCAATCTAGTAAGGAGAAATAAGCCGAATTCATGATTTTTTACAAGAGCGCCACCTTTGGGTGCAGTACCACAAATTTGGGTTGATGGGTAGTGTTGGGCAAAATAACCTGCTGAGCACATCACATGTACATTATAAATATAGCTAACTCCCACCCTAGCTTGAGGAGCACAACACATGGCAGTCACGTTACAATATAGTCCATTTTTAACACATAACACACACATGAGAACATGGTCAGGTGAAGGCCAGAACCAAGGCCCCATCTCTCCTCCCGGCAAATGGTAAACACTCAGACAATGCACCGTTTCATCCTCAGAACGGGAGGGCCACAAGCAGGAGACTCTGTGAGACTCTCCCCCGTCAGGAGGAACACAAGAAGATATACATGCATACACTAGAGCCTGGGAGGCAAGGTCAACCAAAGACACACAGAACCATACACATCTTAAACGCACACACCTCATCGAGAGGAAGATACAGCATAAGAGTGTATCACACAGGAACTCATTCCTTCTTCTGCAGCAGACCTTCCACGGAGGCGAAGCTCTGGACGAACCATCAGCGCTGATTAGGGACTTAGACATATTCGATCTCTCACGCTTTATGACTCTGTATAACCGTTGCCACTTTACTTAATAAATCCAAGGTCCTCGTGCCGATAGACTTTATTACCTCTCCGTCTCATTTTATCTGATCCAGTAGCTAGACAGACCGTTTTTCCCAACAGTAGTGGGGCTTATTGGTAACCATACCTGACAATTTCAAGAGTTTCCAACTTACGGTATAGGCTGCAGTATGACTTTTACAGAATTTGAGAAAAAAAATAAACATTACAGAAACAATTGGGGACCAAGTAGCTTCGCTGCTCGGATCCCTAAATATACATTAGTTCCTTGGTAGCTGCAATGACGCAACACCTAAATCCCTCCCCCCACCCTGCCAAATCAATAGCCATGTGCCAAATCAATAGCCATGTGCCAAATCAATAGCCATGTGCCAAATCAATAGCCATGTGCCAAATCAATAGCCATGTTTGGTTTTCAGTGACAGCAGCGTCCATATCAACCACCGTACCAAGTTCAAGTTCCTTTATTTGTCAAATACACAACGTAACAGGCAAAGCAGTCATAGCTTGCAATGACATTTTTGTATGTTAACAATGCAAACAAATATACATTCCAGCCATCTTGTTGTTTTCGCAGACAGAAACATGTGATGTGGATGCAGGCTGATAGAAAATAATTTTCACACATTTCAACATTTAAGAGCCATTATTGTGAAACTACTATGTTTTCCACTGTGGACCAACCATGCTACATGTTGTTGTGATACTGGGTTATCACAACACACACGGAGAGGCAGGGCCGTCATTCAAAAGGAGGCCATCCTTCTGACTGTTCTTGCAGATTTCCCGGAATATCGATTGCAAAACCCAAAAAGTTGTTCCTGTTCTGTGAAACAGAAAGTTAAGCAGGGTTGTATTTAAAACCACAACCGATCAGGACTGTGAGCTCAGACAACGGGAGAAAGGATTCCACACCAATACTGAACTGTAGTCTAACAGGTAAGCAGCTCACACCTCAAAACTAACAAGACATTGATATTCATTTATTGTTTTTTAAATTCAGAACTATATGGGCAGCTTTTGTAATTATTATGTATCAGGTCACAATGTTTGTTTTGTTATTGTATGTATTTTCATTCTCAAATTAAGTAAGTTATAACCACAACAGGTTTTATGACCAATAGCAGAACAGGGGTTTGTGTGGGTGCATCAGTTGACAGTGAAAGCTCTATTTGAGTATTGTTGTTGCTGGATTTGTAAATCATTGATTTGGAACTGTTAAAACAGGGGTTTCCTGTTATGGGAAAAAAAATGCACATCCTTGGAACAATATGACCAATCAGAATCTAGAATTAAACAATGCATGGTATACTAAGATGAATATACAATTTAAAGGATTATGATTTTTAAAAAGGTAATAGTCTGTGTTACGTATTTTAAGCACATAAGGTGCCCCACATAGCCACAAGGAACCAAGATCGAACACACAAGCTGCATTACCCCCCACATAGCCACATTGGAGGAAGATTGAACACATAAACTGTAATTACTATTCATAGCCACAAAGGGAGCAGAACCCGACATACAAGCTGCAATAACTACTCCAGCCACAGATGGCAGCACCTTTAGACAGGTGAGGAAGGCGGAGACAATACGTCACATAGGCCACGCCTACTTGATACAAACCAGAGCGGGAGTGAGATTTGAGGTCAGAGACATAGGGCAGCCCCGTTGATAGTTTAGAAGATAGCTCTGCGGTATTTCTCTCAACGCGTGTTCAATAAAATTCCCCTCCTTTTGCTTCATAGTTACCACACCGAAACACTTTAACAAATAAAGTGAGTTCAAAGCAATCCGGATTGGACTACTTTCTTCATGAACATGACGGTGTTGAACAAACTTTTCAATTATTTTTAACTTTTCTTTTTACAATGTGATTTGTGTTGTGTTTTTTCAAGGTCGACCATGCCGGAAAGTCATCTGATGGGCTTTTTAGTCCTCTTTTTCTCAATCCTTCGTACTGAATCAACTATTGGAATTCTCAACTCAATCAACGACCTGAAGAAAATCCCCTTCGGTCAATCGGTGCCCAAGCAAAGCCTTCCGCTGCTCCACTTTTTTGCCAGCACCATAGAATTTGACAACAACGACTTGATAGAGCTGACCTTTGAACCAAGCAATGGAGACTATGGCACTCATCACTATGGAAACTATGAGGGAGTCCTGGATCGACTGCCACCCGGCCAGCAGTACTACACCCTCGGCAACATCAACCCCATGATCAACAATAACGGAATCTCTTTGCCCTCTTATGTCGCGGGTCACGTAAACCATCTGTTGGGGGGTGAGGAACTCAACAGGGCCCGCATCATATTCTCGCTCTTGGACCAGGACACCATCGGTCAGGTGTTCATCACACAGCACTACGAGGCCAATCAGGGTCTGGGGACTGGGTACGACCCAGTGCACACCTACCGGATCAGCATCAACCTCTTGAGGGAGCTCAGAGTCTTCTCCTTGGACCGAAGACAACACTCTGAGCTGTCAGAGATCGGAGGCAACATCGGAAGCGGCATCACTGACCACGAACTTTCGTCTGTAAGAAACACGTGGGGCCAGCTGGCGTGTGTTGGACTGCTGTTGTTCATTGTGATCAACGAGAGGAATTCCCCTTGCAGTCCAAACAGAGCTCGAGAACCGAAGCGTCCTCCAAAATGTAACGTTCGAGAACCGAAGCTTCCTCCCAAAAGAAACGTTAGACAACCGAAGCTTCCTCTGAAACCCAACGTTCGAGTACTGGCGAGTCCTCCGAAACGTAACGTTCGAGCAAGTGTTACTCCGCACATATCTGTGAATATTCCAGAGAACGACATCAACCTCAGACCACCAAACCAGGACTGGGACATTTTTCAATGTTGCTATAAATGTTGGTTTGTGTTCAAGATATGCGGACTAATAGTAGGAGTAGCAATAGTAATAAGCATAATAATAATAATATGCAAGTACCTACCTTAATTTATAGAGCACCTTTCGAAAGCAGATTACAAAGTGCTTGACAGAATAGAATGAAACCAGAATTGGAGAATAGAATAGCTGAAACCCTAACCCTAAGTACAGAATAAATAAGAATAAATACATACAATCATAGAACTAAATATAAATATTTGGAGATGTAGGGCAGTGCTAGACCAAGCCTAGCTTTAGAGGTGATGACAGTAGAGGTGAGAGCTGGCCCCCTTGGGAAGGCCAAGGTTCACTGGAGTGGAGTTCCACGCCATACCCTTCACGGTGGAGTGATGTCGGTGCTCTACAAGAACCACCGGGACACCAGTGGGATCCTTCACTAAAGTACTGGGCCATCTTGGGGAACCTGTGAAACATCGGTTCCACTAAACAAAAGCCATGGGGTTAGGCTCCACAAAGACATACGTTTTTTGCCTTTTCTTTCCCAGGCAATATATTAACTATATCTAAAACAATTTGAAACTTATGTTTTAAGCACACACTGTAAATCGTTATCTCTTAATGTATTGATCCAGATGTTTTTAATCAATCTTTAAATTAGAACGATTAAGGCGGACAGGGTAAATGTTTTTTCACTTGACAATTCAAGTACTACTGTGTGTCGGTGTGTGTGTGTGTGTGTGTGTCGGTGTGTGTGTGCGTGTGTGTGTGTATGTGCGCAGTTGTGTGTTTTTTATGCTCATAAATGGGTGCTTTAAACTTTTTTTATTTTCTCTGTACATTTGCTAGGAAGTACACTCATTCTGTGCCTGGATACATGTATCTTAATCTTTAGGTCTTCATTGGTAGGTTAAATGGCCTCTGCAATAAATAAGACGATTATATGAGGCATGTTTGAATTAAATACAAAAACACTGTTTTCAATTGCGAGTTATGGTAGTTCCTTATTATTATTGTTATTATTATTCTGCACTGCAAATGAGGGCTACTATTACATGTTTGTATGGGTGTTCCTGTTCCCATTGGGAATGTTACATTTGTGAATACTTTAAATATGCCGTGAGAGCTCTGAACTTGATTATTACGGAAGCATGATTCTCACACATTCATGTTTAGTGCTTTACAGTTAAGTTTAAAGATCGCTAATGTTTTTTTTTAAGTCTGTAGGCGTACTTGACAAATATGTAAGCATTTTAGGATCATAGGATCTTTTTAAGAGGTCATCGATAGGAAACGTTGTATTCTAACAATTTTCTGAATTCAACAATTCAGAAAAAATCTTGGTTATAACTACCAAACCAAACCGCATGTATAATCACTGAATGAAGGTTATGGTGATAAAATGCACATTTCTTGCTACAAATGTTATTAAAACCCATTTAATGCTGAATCAATATGAAAATATTGCATTTTTCACTGAGACGAAAATAAATTTCATCTTGTTGTTTTCTCAGACCGACAGAAACATGTGATATGGACGCACGCATATAGAAAAGAACGGGTCAAGTAACGTAGGCATCGCATTTTTAGAGCAGTTATTGTAAAACTACTATGTATTCCGTGAAGTTTTATGACCTGATTGACATTGGATATCAATTGTCACACACACGAACCAATCAAACCAGTCAGAAACACACTTCTGGGTGTGTTGACAACAAACATTGTATGACAACCAATGGTTCCAAAGAGAATATGGGCAGACTTCCAAAATTCCAATCATGCCACCTTTTAGGCCACGCGACATACAACTTAAATTGTACCGCTTTGAAACAGGTTCTAACATGAGTTCCCCGTCCCAATCAAGAGATCGAAGGACTTTTCACGGGGGGAAACAGAAAGTTAAGCAGGGTTGTATTTAAAACAACGGGCCTAACCAAAAGCTCCAAGGGAAATGACGGGGAAGCACACAAAAAACACAATGTTGAATCCGGTAACATGTTGATCAAGATTTGTTATCAAACATTAAATGAGAATGATTCAGAGAGACAAGGTAAATGCTTTCGTAAATGTCTTCAAGAAGTACTGTGTGTGTGTGTGTGTGTGTGTGTGTGTGTGTGTGTGTGTGTGTGTGTGTGTGTGTGTGTGTGTGTGTGTGTGTGTGTGTGTGCGTGCGTGCGTGCGTGCGTGCGTGCGTGCGTGCGTGCGTGCGTGCGTGCGTGCGTGCGTGCGTGCGTGCGTGCGTGCGTGCGTGCGTGCGTGCGTGCGTGCGTGCGTGCGTGCGTGCGTGCGTGCGTGCGTGCGTGCGTGCGTGCGTGCGTGCGTGCGTGCGTGCGTGCGTGCGTGCGTGCGTGCGTGCGTGCGTGCGTGCGTGCGTGCGTGCGTGCGTGCGTGCGTGCGTGCGTGCGTGCGTGCGTGCGTGCGTGCGTGCGTGCGTGCGTGCGTGCGTGCGTGCGTGCGTGCGTGCGTGCGTGCGTGCGTGCGTGCGTGCGTGCGTGCGTGCGTGCGTGCGTGCGTGCGTGCGTGTGTGTGCGCGTGTTTTTTATTTGCTAGTAGGAAGTACAATCACTATCATTCCAAGCACAGATCAATAACATCACCAGGTCTGCCTGCTACCATCTCCGCAATATCAACCACCTCCGCCCATCCCTCACACCCCATAGCACAGCCATCCTTGTTCACACCCTGGTCACTTCCCGCATCGATTACTGAGATTAGACTGAGTGGCGATGCAGGCAGAGCGGAGTTTGTTTTTTATCGCCAGCATTGCCAGATTGGGTACATTTCCCGCCCAATGATAATTTTCCCAGCCTAAAGAGGTTAAGAGTAGCCCAATTGGGTGGGAAATCTGCCCAATCTGGCAACACTGCTCACCAGCCAGGGATCCTGCTGATTGGTTCATAGCGCAGCGCGACTCGATTTTTGCGCGAATCAGACGCCTGTAAGGTCACACCCACTCAGAGGAGGACTTTCCTCCTCTCTCCCATTGAAACCCATGTTATTCACCGGCCGCCAGTACTTTCTGGGAAATGAATGGGAGTCAACGGAGGCTGAGGGAGGACCTTCCTCCCTGAAGTAATTGTCAAAAGGCGATAGGGGGTGCTAGTGTCCCTTTACCCAGGGAAACGAACATTATATATTCAAAGGCATCAAAGTAGTCATATTTAAGGGCATTAATTCATTACAGTAGTCTGGGGGCAATCTACATTTTTTATTCTCAACAATGTTAAGGAGGATCTTCCTCCCTCTCCTCAATGGAGAAGCCTCCACTGATATATATATATATATAGATAAAGTGTCTGAGTTTCAGTCAGTATCTGTGTAGTGCAGCGGCATACAGTGTGCAGTGGTACTGCATGCTTGTGTGTGCAAAACTGGCATATACGATCACTGAACGAAGGATATGACAATTTCATGCTACAAACAAAACCAATTTAATGCTGAACATGTATATAAAAATAGTGAATATTCCACTGAGAATAAAAAAAATGTCAGCTATCTTGTTCGTTTTCACAGAAACATGTGACATGGACGCAGGCCTATAGAAAAGAACAGGCCGAAAAACGTAGAACAGTTGTTACAAAGTGACTACGTTTTCCACGGTCTGACCAACGCATCTACACTACATTTAGGTGTGAGACTGGGTTATCACAACACAGACAGACAGGCAGGGCCCTTGCAGATTTCCCGGAATACCGATCCCTGTTCCCATTCACACATGACCCAATACAGGAACTCTTCTGGAACATTGCAGGGTAAGACTGCATGTGTGAAAGCCGCTTTAGCATTGTGGTCACAAAAATAAACACAATGAAAAAATAATAATTTATTGGGTGCTCCGGATAGTTTGCTGGTGCTCCTAAGCTTTTGAGGTTTGGATCACAAATGCTAACAAGTAAAATAGTGATTGTCAAGACCTGAATGACATTGGATATCAATTGTTTCACACACCAACTAACCAAACTAGTCAGAACGCACTTCTGGGTGTGTCGGCAACAAACATTGTATGACAACCGTTGGTCCCAAAGAGAATGTGGGCAAAATCCCAATCCTGCCACACGACATAACAAATAAATCGTACCAAACATGCTCTAACATGAGTACCCCTCCTTCCCGCCCCAAACAATGAATCAAACAACAAAGTTGTTCCTGTTCTGTGAAACAGAAAGTTAAGCAGGGTTGTATTTTAAACCAAAGCATATCAGGACTGCAAGCTCAGAAGACGGCAGAAAGGTTTCCACACCAATACTGAACTGTAGCCTAATAACAGGTAAGCAGCTCACACCTCAAAACTAACGAGACATGGATTTAAATTTAATGTTTTGCAAACTAAGAAAAATGTACAGATTTTGTATTTATAATCAACTATGTATTAGGCTCAAAATGTGTGTTTTGTTTTGCTTTATTTTTTTTAAATGATCAAGCTAAGTAAGTAACAATCACAGCAGAGTTTATTAGCAATAGCAGGAGAGGGGTTTGTGTGGGTGTTGGCAGGTGACAGTGAAGGCTCTATTTGACTATTGTTGTTGCTGGATTTTCAGCGCATTGACTTGGAACTGTTAAAGGACTCTTAAAGGACCATTATGACCAAGCTGCATCAAGTCTTTAATAATGCATGGTCAAATAATATTGAATACACAATTTATATCATTATGATTTTTAAAAAGGCAATAGACCATATTTCACCAACTTTTCTTTCAATGACTAAATGTGTTTTGTGTTGTGTTTTTTCAAGGTCGACCATGTTAGAAAGTCATCTTATGGGCTCTTTAGTCCTCTTTCTTTTAATCCTTCGTACTGAATCAACTAATGGAATTCTCAATTCAATCAACGACCTGAAGAAAATCCCCTTCGGCCAATCGGTGCCCAAGCACAGCCTTGTGCTGCTCCACTGGTTTGCCAACACCATAGAAATAGACAACAACGACGCGATAGAGCTGACCTTTGAACCAAACAATGGAGACTATGGCACTCATCACTATGGAAACTATGAGAGAGTCCTGGATCCAGTGCCCTCCGGCAACCAGTACTTCACCCTCGGCAACATCAACCACATGATCAACAATAACAGAAACTCTTTGCCCTCTTATGTCGTGGGTGACCTAAACCATCTGTTGGGGAGGGAGGAACTCAACAGGGCCCGCATCATATTCTCGCATCATATTCTCGCACACACCACTCACCAGGTGTTCATCACACAGCACTACGAGGTCAATCAGAACCGGGGGTCTGGGTACGACCCAGGGCACACCTACCAGATCACCATCGACCTCTTGAGGGAGCTCAGAGTCCTATCCTCGGACAGAAGAGAACAGTCCGAGCTGTCAGAGATCGGACGCAACTTCGGTAGCGCCATCGACAGCGACGAACTTTCGTCTATAAGAAACAAGTTTGGCCAGCTGGCGTGTGTCGGACTGCTGTTGTTCATCGTGATCAACGAGAGGAATTTGCCTTGCAGACCCAACAGAGCTCGAGAAACGAAGCGTCCTCCAAAACGTAACGTTGGAGAACCGAAGCTTCCTCCCAAACAAAACGTTGGAGAACCGAAGCTTCCTCCCAAACAAAACGTTGGAGAACCGAAGCTTCCTCCCAAACAAAACGTTGGAGAACCGAAGCTTCCTCCCAAAGAAAACATTGGAGAACCGAAGCTTCCTCCCAAACAAAACGTTGGAGAAGAGCAGCTTCCTCTGAATCCTAACGTTCGAGTACTGGAGAGTCCTCCAAAACGTAACGTTCAAGCCTGCGCCACTCCGCACATATCTGTGAATATTCCAGAAAACGACTTCAACCTCAGGCGACCTAATCAGGACTGGGATGATGATCAATGTTGCTGCAAATGTTGGTGTGCGTTCAAGATATGCGTAGTAATAGCTGGATTAATAATAGCGATAATCACAACTCTAATAATAATAATAATATACTAGTCCCTGACTTAATTTATAGGGCACCTTTCGAAAGCAGATTACAAAGTGCTTGACAGAATAGAATGAAACCAGAATAGAAGAACCCTAACCCTAAGTACAGAATAAATAAGAGACCAAATACATACAATCATAGATAAGCTAAATATAAACGTTTGGAGATGTAGAGGGGTGCTAGACAATGTGTAGCTTTAAAGGTGATGACAGGAGAGGTGAGAGCTGGGACCAATGCCATACCCTTCAAGAGGGAGATGTCAGGGCTCTACACAGTCTGTCCCAATGACTGGGTCATGACCCACGTGGGGGTCGCGGGAGATTTGAATTTGGTCGCCAAATAAATTGAACTAAGAAAATATCTATGCATTCTTTTTTTTACACATTACCATTTCAATAACTTTCAATAAGAAGTATGTGTTTGATAGTACTGAATGTTTGTATTATTCTAATAATTGTACTTAAAACATTGAATCTAGTTGAAAGGCTTATGTACATTGTGAGAGGAAATAACAACAATGAGATAGCCAAAACAAGGGGACGTGAACGCCGCCTAAATGCATTTATTCGGTCGCATTTAAGGCTGAGTATTTAATACAAGTATTATGTTTTCAATAACAAGTGCATAAAAAAAAGCTGTCATTTATCTCTTCGAAATGGCTGGTTTAAGTTCATATATAAGCAGATGCGGAATTGGCAGTCAAAACTTTCAGGAATGCTAATTTATGCACAAATTTGTTCTTCTCACGATTTTATAGATTAGGCTTATTGTGAATTGGGTCGCGATGGTTTGTAATTTTAAAAAATGTGGGTCCCCAGAATTTTTTTTTGGAAAAACTGCTCTACAAGAACCACCGGGACACCAGTGGGATCCTTCACTAGAGTACTGGGCCACACTGGGGAACCTTTGAAACATCGGGTCAGGCTCAACAAAGACACATGTTGTTGCCTCTTTTCAGGTGTCAGACAATATGGGAAAGATATCGAAACAATTTAAAAGGTATGTTTTAAGCACACACTGTAAATAATCCTTATATCAGATAATGGCTTGATCCAGATGTGTTCAGTCTTTAAATGAAAACGGTTCAGTCGGACAGGGTGAATGTTTTGCACTTGACAGTCCAAATTCCTCTGTGTGTGTGTGTGTGTGTGCGCACGTTTTTTATGCTTATAAATGGATGCTTTAAAAGACTAGGCTTAATGCTCTCTGCATTAATTGAGACAATTAAATGAGAATGGTCAAATTAAATACAAAAACACTGTTTACGATAGTGAATTACGCGTATTATTATTATATTATTAATCTGCAATGCAAGTGATGGCGGGCGCTACCATTCCATGTTCGTAATGGTGTTCACATGGGGAATGTTATATTTTGGTGTGGGGGTTATTGGTGAATACTTTCAATACACAGAATTACAGTGAGGGCTTTGAACTTGACTATTATGGAAGCATGATTCTCATAAATTCATGTTTAATGATCTTAAGTATTTAAAAATGTATTCATTTGTGCTTTTTCAGTCTGTAGGCTTAATTTATAAATGTGCAAGCATTTGGCAAGTGTTTGATTGCTGTATTCAATTTATTTGCCATACTTAACCTATGATTTTACATCCGACTTCTTCTAATAAGCACTCTTACTATTATGGTAATAAAAAACACAATCAATATTTATTTATTTTTGTAATTTGTGTTTTTTTTGCTAGTGCTCCTAACTTTCTGAAGTAAAATAGTAAATTTCAAGACCTGAATGATATTGGATGACAATGAGTTCATCAACTATGAAGGTATTATTGTAGCAAAAGTCTTTAGCACCTGTAACTGCAGAATTTGAATGCGTACACTAAAGTCACAGTAAATTTGAAGTCGTATATATTTATTTTGCGTGTACTCTAAAGTCACAAATGTGTAACAGTACATTTGTAGTCGTAAAAAAAATATAAATATTTTTTATACCATTGTAAACACAAAAGAGGGTCTACGAGTAGGCCTACGCTAATCTGTGTTACAGGTGCACAAATCCTTTTGCTACAATTATTGCAGCGCAGTTGGTGCAAAACACATTCGCACACCCGTGTTTCATAATCTGAGAACATGCCCAAAAGGTGTGCATTCGTAAACCCAAATTTGAACAAATGCATCAGAAGTTGCACATCTGTGAACGCTATGTTAATTCAGCATTTTAGTGAGCGAGCACAAAACCATTTTACAACTGCTCGAATCTGCTCCTGCAAGTCTCAGCTGTGGGGTTTTTTGCAGGTTGTTTTGCAACACCCCTAGGTGGTAAATGTGTAGCAAAAGTATTCGTATTCGTAGATGACAGAGCGTCCGTGAGCGGGACAAAATAGTCCCGCCCATAATTTCCTAATCCAATGAAAATCGCCGGCAGGGATGCATTTCTCAAATTACAGTGACGGCTGGTGGTGATTTTGGGTGGGTGGGCTAAAGAATGCATTACATTTATCAATACTTCACAGGGCTCCAGACGCCATGAGGTCACCTTTATATCTCTGTTCATAACTTTCATATAATGTGAATGATTTTTAAACAAGATTAAGGTGTAGAGAAAGGCATTTCTTTATTTGAAGCACAATTATAAATAAAAAGAAAAATAAGGTGTTTAAAGTGCTTCACTGAGCTGAAATTGAACATTTCAAACTAAACCATTAAGCAAAATAAAACTTTTTTTGTGCTTAAAGTATTACACAATTAAAATGTTGACTGGTCTCCCTTTGCGCAAAATGCGGCTGTAGACGATCACACACTCTTTGGTAGAGACGTCTGTGTCGCCGTCAATCATGAGGGACATGTAGGGGTCCTTTTACATTATGTCATTTTACATTATGTAAAATGAAATGACTTAGTTCAAGGGAATTCTCCCCAAAGTATTGCATTAACATTTCTGAATTTATGTTATGGCGACCATTAAAATACATTCAAGGACATTTGCGGCATGTTAATGAAATACTTTGGGGGGAATTCACTTGAACTGAGTCATTTCATTTAACATAATGTAGGATACCCATCTCCGTTCAGTAGGACGCCCTCTTCACTTCTCCAGAAAGAAACGTATCCCGTGCTGAGTATGCTGCGATCTTTATAGCTCCATGGCTGGCACGGGGTGGGTCCCAGTGTAATTTGAGAAATGCATCCCTGCCGGCGATTTTCATTGGATTAGGAAATTATGGGCGGGACTATTTTGTCCCGCTCACGGACGCTCTGTCATCTACGGATACGAATACTTTTGCTACACATTTACCACCTAGGGGTGTTGCAAAACAACCTGCAAAAAACCCCACAGCTGAGACTTGCAGGAGCAGATTCGAGCAGTTGTAAAATGGTTTTGTGCTCGCTCATTAAAATGCTGAATTAACATAGCGTTCACAGATGTGCAACTTCTGATGCATTTGTTCAAATTTGGGTTTACGAATGCACACCTTTTGGGCATGTTCTCAGATTATGAAACACGGGTGTGCAAATGTGTTTTGCACCAACTGCGCTGCAATAATTGTAGCAAAAGGATTTGTGCACCTGTAACACAGATTAGCGTACTCGTAGACCCTATTTTGTGTTTACAATGGTATAAAAAAATATTTATATTTTTTTTACGACTACAAATGTACTGTTACACATTTGTGACTTTAGAGTACACATGCAAAATAAATATATACGACTTCAAATTTACTGTGACTTTAGTGTACGCATTCAAATTCTGCAGTTACAGGTGCTAAAGACTTTTGCTACAATAATACCTTCATAATCAACCTCCAGGAAGGACACACTTTGTGCAAGCTTTTCTATTCAGTGTTAGAGTATCGAGTTGTTTTGAGGAAGAACATTGTACGACAGCCATTTGTCCCCAAGAAAATGTGGGCGGGCTTTGAGGAAAGAAATCCAAAAATCCAGGGGGAGAAAACTAGTCCAATCACGCCAATTTTTGTAGCCACAATGAAAAAAAAACTTCAATCATATCGCTGGTTCCAATATGATTACCCCCCCCCCCCCCCCACCGCCTTTCCTTTACTGTATGTTTAAAGGAAATTATCATAAATATACAGTAGTTCCTTTGTAGCCGCAATGAAGCAACACTTAACCCCCACCCCCCCTGCCGAATCAATAGTCATGTTTGGTTTTCAGTGACACCAACGTCCATATCAACCACCGTAGCAAGTTCAAGTTATTTTATTTGTCAAATACACAACGTAGCAGGCAAAGCAGTCATAGATGGCTATGAAAATTTTGTGTCTTAACAATGCAAACAAATATACATTTCAGCCATCTTGTTGTTTTCGCAGACAGAAACATGTGACGTGGATGCAGGCTGAAAGAAAAGAACAGGCAAAAAAACTTTGGCATTTCACAATTTTAGTGCCATTATTGTGAAACGACTATGTTTTCCACTGTGGACCAATTATGCTATATGTTGGTGTGAGACTGGGTTAACGCAACACAGACGGACAGGCAGGGCCACTGCAGATATCCGTAATATCGATTCCAAAACCAGAAAAGTTGTTCCCGTTCTGTGAAACAGAAAGTTAAGCAGGGTTGTATTTAAAGCCACAACAGATCAGGACTACGAGCTCAGACGACGGCAGAAGGGATTCCACACCAATACTGAACCGTAGCCTAACAGGTAAGCAGCTCACACCTCAAAACGAACAAGACATTGATTTTAATTTAATGTTTTGCAAACTAAGAAATATTGACAGATTTTGTATTTATAAACAACTATGTACTAGGGTCAAAATGTGTGTTTTCTTTTGCTTCTTTTTTTTAATGATCAAACTAAGTAAAAAACAATCACAACAGAGTTTATTACCAATAGCAGGAGTGTGGTTTGTGTATGTGTTGGCAGGTGACAGTGATGGCTCTATTTTACTATTTGTTGTTGCTGGATTTGCAGCGCCTTGATTTGGAACTGTTAAAAGACTGTTTAAGGAACTTTATGACCAAACAGGATCAAGTATTTAACATTGCATGGTATAATAAGATTGAATAGACAATTCTTATCATTATGATTTTAAAAAAAGAAAGTCCATATTTCATTGTAACTTTTTTTTAATTGAGTAAATGTATTCTCTGTTGTGTTTTTTCAAGGTCGACCATGTCGGAAAGTCATCTAATGGGCTTTTTAGTCCTCTTTCTATCAATTCTTCAGACTGAATCAACTAATGGAATTCTCAATTCAATCAACGACCTGAAGAAAATCCCATTTGGCCAATCGGTGCCCCAGCACAGCCTTGTGCTGCTCCACTGGTTTGCCAACACCATAGAAATAGACAACGATGCGATAGTGCTGACCTTTGAACCAGACCATGAAGACTATGGCACTCATCACTATGGAAACTATGAGACAGTCCTGGATCCACTGCCCTTCGGCCAACGGTACCCTTGGCAACATCAACCCCATGGTCAACAATGATGGAAACTCTTTGCCCTCTTATTTCACTGGTCAACTAAACGATCTGTTGGGGGGTGAGGAACTGAACAGGGCCCGCATCATATTCTCGCTCTTGGACCAGAACACCATCGACCAGGTGTTCATCACACAGCACTACGATGCCAATCAAGATCGGGGGACTGGGTACGACCCAGTGCACACCTACCAGATCACTATCGACCTCTTGAGGGAGCTCAGAGTCTTCTCCTTGGACCGAAGACAGTCTGATCTGTCAGATATCGGCGGCAACATCGGAAGCGGCATCAATGACCATGAACTTTCGTCTGTAAGAAACATGTGGGGCCAGCTGGCGTGTGTCGGACTGCTGTTGTTCATCGTGATCAACGAGAGGAATTCTCCTTGCAGTCCCAACAGAGCTCGAGATCCGAAGCTTACTCCAAAATGTAACGTTCGAGAACCAAAGCTTCCTCCCAAACAAAACGTTGGAGAACCGGATCTTCCTCTTAAACCTAACGTTCGAGTACCAGAGAGTCCTCCGAAACATAACGTTCAAGCAAGTGCAACTCCGCACATATCTGTGAATATCCCAGAGAACAACTTCAACCTCAGACGACTAAACCAGGACTGGGACATTGTTCAATGTTGTCACAAATGTTGGTGTGCATTCAAGTTATGCAGACTAATAGTAGGAATAATAATAGCAATAAACATAATAATTATAATATATGTGTCCCTAACTTAATTTATAGAGCACCTTTCGAAAGCAGATTACAAAGTGCTTGACAGAATAGAATGAAACCAATGAAACCTAAGTGCAGAATAAATAAGACACCAAATACATACAATCATAGAACTAAATATAAACGTTTGGAGATGTAGGGGCGTGCTAGACAATGTGTAGCTTTAAAGGTGATGACAGTAGAGGGCAGAGCTGACCCCATGGGAAGGCCAAGGTTCACTGGAGTGGAGTTCCACGCCATACCCTACAGGGAGGAGTGAAGTCAGTGCTCTACAAGAACCACCGGGACACTAGTGGGATCCTTCACTAGAGTACTAGGCCACACTGGGGAACCTTTGAAACATCGGTTCCACTAAACAAACGCCATCGGGTCAGGCTCCACAAAGGCATACGTTGTTGCCTCTTTTCGGGTGTCAGACAATATGTAAATGATATCTAAAGAACTTAAAACAAATGTTTTCAGCAAACACTGTAAATCGTTATGGCCGGTAATGTGTTGATCCAGATGTGTTTAATCAGTCTTTAAATGAGAACGGTTCAGACGGACAGGGTAAATGTTTTGCACTTGACAATCCACTACTTCCTCATTATTATTATTATTCAACACTGAGTCAGGGCGGGCGCTACCATTACATGTTAGGGTGTCCCGAGGGGGAATGTTACATTCCCGTGGGAGGATTATTGGTGAATACTTAAAATATGCAGAATTACAGTGAGGGCTCTGATCTAGAATATAATGGAAGCATAATTCTCATACATTTATTTTTAATGATCTCTAGTTAAACATTTAAAGATTTCTGTAACTCTTTTTTCAGTCTGTAGGCTTACTTTCCCTGTATTTGCATCCCACTTCCCATCCCATTTGCAAAGTCGTTTTTTATGATTTTCAACTAACCAATAGTAATTGTTATGCATTAAATGTCAATGCACTTTGATCCCTGAATAACAGCAAAGCTATTGAATAATTTATTTGCTTGTATAGTCCACAACACTTTCCATTGAACAATTACCCCTGTAACCCATAAATGTACTCATTTTATAATGTTATCAAATGCTCACACACTAGCTGCTTTCAGACACACGTGTAAATCCTGATATTCTCCTGCTATTCTCCTGATGGGCCGTATGTGGGAACAACATACCTTGACATTTATACCCTGAAAATCTCCTGATTAATACTACCCCTGAGGTAGTATTTTCTCAATAGGAAATGTAAATGACCTTTTTTCTTATTTCTCACACCACTTGAGGGCGTGTTGATGATGCTTCTGTCATTGAGTGGCCCCCTAAATGATAATCAGCCTGGCTAACGCTTTATATTAAGGTCCTTGTAATAAGCCTTTGTTAATAGGGAATAAGACACTTATGCTTATTAACATTAATTGGTGTTAATAATTGTTAATAATAACATATCGTGAGATTATATAACTTTTATAAGCACTTATAAGAAACGTATTAACTATTTATTGATTGTTTAACATTAATAATAGTCTTATGAGTGTCTTAGGTGCTAATAAAAGCATTACAAAGCCATTTATTGAGCCTTACTAACTTACCTATTGTGTCATTGTTAAACCTTTACTAAGCATTTTTTATGCTAATTAATGTTGATAAATCCTTTATTAAACTGCTAATTATGCATTTTGCAGGTACAGGATCTAAAGTGAGTACAATGCGAGGTTCTCTTTCACTGGCCACCTTGTGATTGCTACCTTAGTACAAGGAAATATGTTTGAAAGGTACTGCCATTCATTTCCTGCTGATGCTTTGAATGCCACTGTGAAGGCATATCCAACGCTGAACAAGGCAAAGCTCAAGACCGAACTGTGTCTGATCTATGAGAATCCTGAATTCAAAGCCTGCTGTGGGGCACTGGCACTGTACCAGGTTATCATGAGCTACAACCTCCAGGAGACATTCTCTGAGACTGAGTTTGTTGAACATTCAGACGGACAGGGTAAATGTTTTGCACTTGACAAATCAAGTACTGCTGTGTGTGTGTGTGCGTGTGCGTGTGCATGTGTTTTATTTTTTATTTTAATGAATGATTTTTTTATTTTAATGAATTTTTTCATTTTCTCTGTACAATTAGGAAGTACAATCATTATGTGCCTGAATAAATGTATCTTAATCTGTATTGCTCCGTTGGTAGGTTTAATGCTCTCTCTATTAAATTAGATGATTAAATGAGAAATGTTTGAATTAAATTAAAAAAAACGTTTGTTTGCGATAGCGAGTAACGCGTACTTCCTTATTAGGGAGCCAAGCACAAACCGAAAGGCAACCTATTGTACTCGTTAGTTTTATTATCATTATTCTGCCACGTTTGATTTACACAGCCTAAACCGCTAGCCAACTCTTTATGAAACTTTCTACAGCTTTAGACGCCTACTTCCTTATTAGGGGGCCAAGCACAAAGTGCGCTTTCACTCGTATGCCAGGCGCCTTGGTAACTGATTTGGTTAAGCGCCGGGAGATGCTGTCTACACTCCCATCTACAATTTTGATGATTATTGTCAATGTCAGGTCAAATGACTCTGCCCGTTGTCAATCAGAGCTCAAAGTGACTTTATTGCTCTCATTAGCTACTTTGAGCAGTGTGGTAAATCTGTTTTTATCCGTCCACTTCTGGTGGAATCTACGAGCCCTCTGACAGAGAAAGTTAAGCAGGGTTGAATTCAATTGATTCATTGATTCAGAACTGTTAAAAGACAGAGGTTTCCTGTTATTGAAAAATAATGTACACCCTTGGAACCTTATGACTTATCAGAATCTAGTATTTAACATTGCATAGTATACTAAAATGAAAATATAATTTATAGGATTATGATTTTAAAAGAGGCAATAATCCATGTTACAAACATTAATTTTAACAATGTGTTTTTTGTTGTGTTTTTTCAAGGTTGACCATGGCAGAAAGTCATTTTATGGGATTTGTAGTCCTCTTTCTATCAATCCTTCCTACTGAATCAACTTTTAGAATTCTCAATTCACACGCGATAGAGCTGACCTTTGAACCAAACCATGGAGACTATGGCATTCGTTGCTATGGAAACTTTGAGGGATTCCTGAATCCACTGCCCTTCGGCCACCGGTACTTCACCCTCGGCAAGATCAACCCTATGTTCAACAATCAGAGAAGGTCTTTGCCCTCTTATTTCACCAATAACGACCTGTTTGGGCATGAGGAACTGAACCGGGTTCGCATCATATTCACATTCTCCTACCAGAACACCATTGGCCGGGTGTACATTACACTGCACTACACTAGATTTTGCCTTTGCTTTATCAGGCAGGCAGAAAATCTGTTAACATCTAAACAATTTAAATGTATGGTAAACAAAAGCTCCAAATGAAATTGCAGGGAAGCACACAAAACACATCGGTAACGGGTAATATGTTGATCCAGATGTGGTAAATCAATCCTTAAATGAGAATGATTCAGAGAGACAGGGTAAATGTTTTGGTAAATGTCTTCAAGGACTGTTTGCGCGTGTTTTTTGCGCGCGCGTATTTGTGTGCGTGCGTGTGTTTGATGCTTATAAATAGATGTTTTTATATTGTCTTTACATTTGCTAGGAAGTACACACTCATTATGTAGACTGGGTAGCCCCGCCCATTCTGCCAGCGATTTGAGTTCGCCCTGCACAAGTGTCTGGAGAAAAAACTATACATTTCTTTCTGCAAATCACCAAGCAGCCAATCCCGTAGAGGTCGGTTAATCTACGCCCGTTGATCGAGAATTACAGCAGCTTCCCAAGACCAACATGCAATCTACGATTGAGCTTGGACTAGCCAGACTACTCATTATGTGCATGGAGGCATTCATCTTAATCTGTATATCGTCGTTGGTAGGTTAAATGCGCTCTGCATTAAATTAGCATGTTGGAATTAAATACAAAAACACTGTTTGAGATAGCGAGTTAAGCGTACTTCCTTATTATTATTATTATTATTATTATTATTCCACACTGCGAGTGAGGATGGGCACTACCATTACATGTTAGTAGGGGTGTTCCGAGGGGGAATGTTACATTTCCGGGGGGGTTTATTGGTGACTAATTGAAATATTCAGAATTACAGTGATCTTGAATATATAATAAAAGCATAATTCTCATACATTTGTTTAATGCTCTTTAGTGAGGTATTGAAGGATTTCTGTAATCGTTTTTTTTCAGTCTGTAGGCTTACTTTCCCTGTATTTACATCCCACTTGTTCTTAAAAAGAAGCACTCTTACTATTGTGGTAACAAAAAAATGTAATCAATAGAAAAATGTTGTCTTAATATGCGTTCCCTACATTTTTGCTGATGCTCGTAATAAGTTCGTAATACCAATTCTACCAAATGAAAAAGTAAATCTCAAGACCTGACTGACATTGGATGTCAATGAGTTCACCAACCTCCTGCAAGGACCCACTTGGTGCAAGCTTTTCTATTCAGTGCTAGAGTATCGAGGTGTTTTGAAGAACATTGCACATCAGCCAATGGTCCCCTAGAGAATGTGGGCAGGCTTTGAGGAAAGAAATCCAACGATCCAGGCGGAGAAAACTACTCCCAGCCCGCCAATTTTATAGCCACAATGAAAAGAACCTTCAATCATATCGCTGGTTCCAATATGATTCCCCCCCCCCACCGCTTTTCCTTTACGGTATGTTTAAAGGAAATAAACATTAATATACACTATTTCCTTTATAGCCGCAATGACGCAACTCTTAAATCCCCCCTTGTCGAATCAATAGCAATGTTTGGTTTTCGGTGACAGCAGTGACCAAATGAACAACTGTAGCAAGTTCATGTTCAAGTTCTTGCCACTGTACCATAGTGTCTGCAAAAATATTTTGTGTTTGTGTGGGGGCTGGGGGGTCTTATGGTTTAAGAGTTCAACGATAGAAAACATTGTATTCTAACAATTTTCTGATGAGAATATTGGATATGACTAACAAACTAAACGCCATATACAATCACTGAACGAGGGTAATGACAATTAAATGCATTTTTAAATGCATTTTTTTTTGCTACAAATGTTATTAAAACCCATTTAATGGTTAATCAATATGAAAATATTGCATTTTTTACTGAGAAGATTATAAATATCAGCCATTTTGTTTGTTTTCACAGACAGACAAAAACGTATGACGTGGATGCAGTGCCTATAGAAAAGAACTGGTTAAACAACGTAGCCATGTCAGAATTTCAGAGCAGTTGTTTCAAAGTGACTACGTTTTGCACTGTCGACCAACGCAGCTACAATACATTTAGGTGTGAGACTGGGTTATCACAACACAGACAGACAGGCAGGGCCCTTGCAAATTTTCTGGAATATCGATCCCTTTTCCCATTCACACATGACCCAATACAGGAAATCTTCTGGAACTTTGCACGGTAAGACTGCATGTGTGAAAGGCGCTTTAGCATTGTGGTCACAAAAATAAACGCAATAAAAAACAAGGAATTTATTGTTGGAGCTTCTTACATTTCGGTGGGTGCTCCGGACAGAAATGCTAAGAAAAATAGGGATAGTCAAGACCTGATCACATTGGGTATCAAAGGTTTCACACACCAACGAACCAAACCAGTCAGAACACAGTTGTGGGTGTGTCGGCAACAGACATTGTACGACAACCTTTGGTCCCAAAGAGAATGTTGGAAAAATCCCAATCCTGCCACCTTTGTTGCTACACAACATAACAAATAAATTGTACCGCTTTAAAACATGTTCTGTTCCAAGATGAGTTAACCCCGCCCCAAATAAAAATAGTTTTCCTGTTCTGTGAAACAGGAAGTTAAACAAGGTTGTATTTAAAACCACAGCCGATCAGGTCTGCGAGCTCAGACGACGGCAGAAGGATTCCACACCACACCAATACTGACGCGTAGCCAAACAGGTAAGCAGCTCAAACCTCAAAACTAATGACATATATATTTTATTTTAATGGTTTGCAAATTAAGAAATATGGACAGATTTTATATTTATAATCAACTATGTATTAGGGTCACAATGTGTGTTTTGTTATGATAGATATTTTTTAATATCAAATTAAGTAAGTTATAACCACAAGCAGTTTTATTACTCATAGCAGCACAGGGGTTTGTGTGGGTGCATCAGTTGATAGTGATAGCTCTATTTGACTATTGCTGATGCTGGATTTGTAAATCATTGATTGGAACTGTTAAAAGACAGAGGGCCCTATTTTAACGGTCTGAAACGCAAATGAGAAGCAAAAAACGGAAGTAGCTTTGTGGGCGGGTCTCTGAAGCTGTTGCTATGGCGAAGTCACGCCAATTCCGGTAGAGCCCATGGAACCTATGAGATTGAAAAGAAACTGACGAGTTGATATTTTAACAGCGCATTTGCTGTCTCCCCTGAGAGAGATGCATGATCACATGAATTTCAAACTTCAAATGGCTAAGTTTATGTTCAAATAATATGGCCTAATTCACACATGGAATAGCGTTTCCTTCTACAACTTCAGAAACACTGAGTCGTCATATACATTTCGGCAAAGAGATTACTTAACACATTGGCCTATATGATATGCGGTCCTGGGGCCGCAACTATGTCTATTTAATAATATGTGGCAAAACATTAAAAAAACATTGTTTCTTTTCAGTTTTGTATAGGCTACATTATCAACTTTTGTTCATAATATGCATGTGTCCCCCGTTAATATGCATTGCTATGGACTGTATTCTGCGTTACGCGTTTAGTTTGCGTGTGTTTAAACAGACACACGCGCGCCGAGCATCACCCAAATTCATTTATTCTTTTAAACACTCACTCGTGCGTAAAACTAGGTTTCCTGACGATCAAAAACTCATCAATCCTAAAAGTTATGGACTTGTACGTGATAGTCCGTATTGAACAAACTTTTTAGTAAATGTGTTTTGTGTTGTGTTTTTTCAAGGTCGACCATGTCGGAAAGTCATCTAATGGGCTTTTTAGTCCTCTATCTATCAATCCTTCCTACTGAATCAACTTTTGGAATTCTCAAATCAATCAAGGACCTGAAGAAAATCCCCTTCGGCCAATCGGTGCCCAAGCACAGCCTTGTGCTGCTCCACTGGTTTGCCAACACCATAGGATTTGACAACAACGACTTGATAGAGCTGACCTTTGAACCAAGAAATGGAGACTACGGCACTCATCACTATGGAAACTTTGAGAGATTCCTGGATCCCGTGCCCAACGGCCAGCGGTACTACACCCTCGGCAACATCAACCCCAATATCAACAATCAGAGGTCTTTGCCCTCTTATTTCACCAATAACGACCTGTTTGGGCATCTGTTTGGGCATGAGGAACTGAACAGGGCTCGCATCATATTCACATTCTCCTACCAGAACACCATCGGCCGGGTGTACATCACACAGCACTACCATGCCAGTCAGGGTCAGGGGACTTTGTATGACCCAGAGCACACCTACCAGATCACCATGAACCTCTTGAGGGAGCTCAGAGTCTTCTCCGTCGACCGAAGAAGTCCTTCCGGGCTGTCAGAGATCGGAGGCGACTTCGAGAGCGGCATCGACTACAACAACATTTGCATCATAAGTAACAGGTGGGGCCAGCTGGCGTGTGTCGGACTGCTGTTGTTCATCGTGATCAACCAGAGGAATACGCCTTGCAGTGCCAGCAGATCGCTGGCACAGAAAAAAACATTTGTATTGCAATCATTAGTGTACGATCCACAAAGCGACAACAACTACAGGCTGCCTCCTCAGAACCAGGCGGAGGAGCAATGCCTTCTAGTGATCCTGTTACTGGCATTCCTAGCATTTCTATTTTTTTTCTTATTCTGAAATGAATTTGTGAAGCACCTTTCAAAAGCAGAATACAAATTGCTCGACAGAATAGAACAAAACCAGAATAAAGTACAGAATAAATGATAAATAATACAGGGAGTAGTGATGTCAGTGCTCTAGAAGAACCACCAGTGGGATCCCTCTCTAGAGTATTGGGCCACCCTGGCGAACGCCATTGGTTCAGGCTCCATGAAGATACACGTTTTTGCCTTTGCTTTACCACGGTGGCAGACAATATATGAACAATATTGAAACAATTTAAACGTAGGGAAACCAAAAACTCAGGGAAATTCCAGGGAAGCACACAAAAAACATATTGTTATATCTGGTAATATGTTGATCCAGATGTGGTCAATCAATCTTTAAATGAGAATGATTCAGAGAGACAGGGTAAATGTTTTGGTAAATGTCTTCAAGTAGTACTGTGTGTGTGTGTGTGTGTGTGTGTGTGTGTGTGTGTGTGTGTGTGTGTGTGTGTGTGTGTGTGTGTGTGTGTGTGTGTGTGTGTGTGTGTGTGTGTGTGTGTGTGTGTGTGTGTGTTGCTTATGAATAGGTGTTTTTCATTTTCTCTGTACATTTGCTAGGAAGTACACTCATTATGTGCATGGATACATTTATCTTAATCTGCATATTAATTAATCAATTACATGTTATTAGGGGTGTTCACTTCAGAGGGGGAATGATACCATTCTGTGAGGGAATTATTGGTGAATATATACAATATGCAGAATTACAGTGAGGGCTCTGATCTTGAATATAATGGAAGCATAATTCTCATACATTTATGTTTCATGCTCTTTAGTTAAGCATTTAAGGATTTCTATAATAGTTTTTTTCTGACTAGGTTTGCTTTCCCTGTATTTACATCCAACTTGTTCTTCAAAATAAGCACGCTTACTAAAAACAAAATCAATAAAAACATTTGTTATTTGTTTTTCTTACATTTTTGCTAGTGCCCCTAACTTTTTGAAGTTCAGAACACCATTGCTACCAAGTAAAGTAAAGACCTGAATGACATTGGATGACTTCATGACGACATCGATTTCATCAACCTCCAGCAAGGACACACTTGGTGTAAGCTTTTCTAGCCATTGGTCCCCAAGAGAATGTGGGCGGGCTTTGAGGAAAGAAGTTGATCCAGGCAGAGATAAGAACTCCAATCATGCAGCGTCCAAATCAACCAACATTGCAACGTTAAACATGTTCTAACACGAGCAGTAGTTCCTCTGTAACCGCAATTATGAAACACTCCCCCCCCCCCCCCCCCCCCCTCCCCCCGACAAGAGATCAAAGGACTTGTCACTACTGCATCAAGAGTTTCATTTACAGTGAAACAGGAAGTGAAGCAACGTTTCCGCATTCTGTTCCTCGCCACAACCAACCCTTTCGGCCCAGTCGTCCTCCGCCTGTGGCGTAGTTTAACACGGAGCGCGCGGCGAGGTCAGGAACCTCGTTAAGGTCATGGCGACCCCGTTAGCGGGACGATCCAGTGTTCGCGAACATTGTTTTTGGGAGCGGGCGGTGGGTATATCCACAGAGCCATCAAGGCACAAGCACGCAAACGCATTCACGCGCACGCACACACACGGACACACACACACACACACACGCACGCACACGGACACACACACGCACCAGTGTGTAAGTGTCTCACAGGGAGTTGTGTAGGGCTTTTCTCTGTGTATCAGTGGCCTGCATCAAGTTACCCACAGCCCCCCGAGAGATGAGCCGAACCCGGGAGGATGACGGATGGAGCGAAGGGACGAGGATGAGAAGCCACAGTGTCCCATCGCTTTAAGATGGAGCTGTTCTGGACAGGCCTATCATCTATGTGTCATCTAATGAGAGGACAAACGATTACACAATCATTCCAAATCAGGGATGTGGCATCTGGTCTCTTCACGCCTGCTTGACCTGGGCAGCGGTCAACAGGCAACACTGCATTCCATATGATAATGACGTCCCACAATTCCTTGCAGCAGGAACATTAAAAGAGTCTCACCATGAGCATCTGAGAGATCAGTAAATCGATGCATACAATCACACCTTTATTCACCTAACCCACCGGCCTGCACATCAAAACTAAACATAAGGAACTTCAACTATCAACGGTCTGTTCCGACCGAGTGACCAAATACTCTCACTTCCTGATCTTCATTAATCATCTACTACTACACCTCTCTCTCTCTCTCTCTCTCTCTCCCTCCCCCTCTCTCTCTCTCTCTCCCTCCCTCCCTCCCTCCCTCTCCCCCTCCCTCTCCCTCTCTCTCTCTCTCTCTCCCTCCCTCTCCCTCTCTCTCTCTCCCCCTCTCCCTCCCTCCCTCTCCCCCTCTCTCTCCCTCCCTCTCCCCCTCTCTCTCCCTCCCTCTCTCTCTCCCTCTCTCTCTCTCCTATTGACGGGCAGCAGCAAGAGCCCTATAGTGAAGTGTCAGGAGAAGTCATTAATGCTCACCATTAGAGTCTAGCCTGATACAAAGCATGGCAGAGTGAGGGGGCGTATGAGGCAGTGTATGGATGTGTGGGGGTGCACGCGCCTTCACACCATAACTGTGTGTGTGCATGCATGCACTAATGCATGCGTCTGCACCCTCAAGTGTAGAGGCAATAAATGTGTTTGAGGGTGTGTACATCTGTAAGTGTACTGGCACACGAGTGTGTCTTACAGTGTGCGTGTCTGTGTGTCAGTACACTAACACATGGCACTGAGCCATAGATAGACAACAGAAATATAACGTGAATAACTTGTATTAACTTGTATCAATTATAAAGCTTTCTAGTCTGACTACACTATTAAACACGCTATATATATCCCACCGCACAGACATGGGTTAGACAGGACTCTCTGTCTGCAGCTTCGCCCCAGACAGAATGGTCACACTATGTGCATCACACTGTGCTTAGGGATTCAAAATACTATTCGGTCATTTGAGGGTTGGTATCAAACGGTTTAGCTCAAACCTCCAACTCTTCTCTTTACAAACTGCCTCTTATCATACTTTGTTAAGCCAATAAAAGCTAGGTATCAGGACTGATTAATACCTTTAATGTTTTGTATCCAATACCACTGGATGACGAGTTTAATTATGAGAAAATATTATCAGCACTAATCAAAGATTTTCCAAAAACTGTCATCATATTTTTGACATTTTCCCTTTTTGTCTGTGTATCTCTTGATGCATTTTCTTAATGATAGATTGTTCTGGTTAACACACGTCGTCACACTACGGTAAGTAAATATCTACTTCATTTTTCTATTCCTATATCCATCTCCTCTGTATAATCTTTATACATCTGTTCTTCATATCATCTTTTCAACTTGAATACTACTGCTAATAATATAAAATGCAATAACACTACAAAGGCTGGCAAGCTGTGTATTTTTGTGCAGCATTGATGAATGCTTGTTATTGAGGAGGAACAGTTAATTGAACAACATAGCACATTGTTTTGAAGGCCGAATGGTAAAATGGCTTCTGTTGACTGCAATACAAGTGTTTTCTATTGGTATACCAAAAGCCTAGTGTGTCTGTGTGTGTCACTGCTCTAATGATCACATTAGAAATCAGCTCACGCATGCACTCAGGGTGGAACAGGCGCATGGACACAAAATCCTGAAACATACACACACACACACACACACACACACACAAACCTACTCCTTGGCATTCAAACAAAAGCAGTGAATTGTTAATTTCTCTGAATGTTTGCACATGTGTGCAGACGGATTAATGTAATGTGTATGTCTAATCTGTGTGTGTCTTTGTGTGTGCGTGTCCGCACCCTTGGCTCCTACATGTGTGCATGGGTTGGATTTGCAGGCCTGATGCCTGTGTGTACACACACACACACACACACACACACACACACACACACACACACACACACACACACACACACACACACACACACACACACACACACACACACACACACACACACACACACACACACACTCTCCCCTGGCCGACCCCACCCTCTCCTCGGTTCAATTTGGATTTGCATAATCCCCCCGCTAATTTCCATTGGGCGCGTCCAAGCAACCAATCTCTACAGGTGACACAGGGGACTCATGTCCCATGATGCACTGCTCCGACAATAGAGCAGCAGGCGAAGGGAACAAGGAGAGGTAGGAGAGGATGATGAGGATGAAGATGATGATGAGGGGGAGTGGGAGGAAGAAGAATAGGATGAAGATTAAACGGGGAGGGAGATAAATACCGGTGACCCCAGATAAGGAGACGCCATCTTGTTCGTTCAGGTAAACAAACGCGGGGCACTTTCTGGAAATGAGCCAGGAACGGTTTGATTAGGGAACACAGCAAAGTGAAATGGGAATAGAGAAGAAGTGAAAGTGAAACTAAAAACAAAGATGGGATGTAGAAAAAGGCTGGGATTCTATGGAGTCAGAAGTTTGCACAACAAACACACATACGTTCACATACGTGCTCTGATCCAGCTCTCAGCTTCACACCTCTTGACCTACGACCCTTGGGACCACAGGCCACGACAGAGTCAACAGTCAAATCCCCAGCTGTGTCAACCAACACCAGCCATCTTGCTATCCAGTAGACTAAACTCACATGGACTACACCAGTAATCAATAACACAAATTTTATATCATATTCATATAGAGAGAACAACCAAACTGTATGCTGTATTCTTTTGTATGATATGTATTATATTGTATTCGGAATGATGGAAGAAGAAGAGAAGGGAGGATAAGTTGGCTAACGGTAATCATTTTACATAAAATCTGTTAGAAATATGTTAAGCTGGTTTGCTCTGAAACTAAATAATTCCTAGTTGCACAGCAGGACGATTCTATGAGTTCTGTAACACTAATTGATTTATGCGCATATATTCAAGATCGTATAAGAAAGTAGCATGTTCAAATACTAAAATGCCTGCTAACTTACCCACACGCTAGCACGTTAGCTTGCTCTCACGCTTAAATGCTAGCCTTCTAGCAGGCTAATTTGTGCACAGGGTAGTATTAGGTTTACCTGCTAAAATGCGAACATCCTAACTCCGTCCTGCGGTAGAACGGCAAAGTGCTAGCCCGCTACAAGGTTAACGTGTTAGCGTATTTTTCCTTTCCAGCGATTGACAGTTGGTTCACTGGTAACAAGATGGCTGCCCGCTTCTGTTTGACCCAGTGGCACACTTCCTCCTCCATCTGTCTGCCCGACCCAGAGGAGGCCAGTCACTTCAAACGCACAGCCCACAGGGGTCAGTGTAGCGTGTACGCACGTGTGCGTGTGTGTGTGTGTGCATGAGGCCGCATCTTTATGTCAACTTATTGCTCACTGAATAATTTAGTCTTGCACTCGTGCGTTTGCGCACACACACACACACACACACACACACACACACACACACACACACACACACACACACACACACACACACACACACACACACACACACACACACACACACACACACACACACACACACGCCTCTTCAACCCCTGCTGTTACATTGAACATTTCAAAACCGTTCTCCATTTCTTGGCTGATCCTCATATCTATTGTCCTGTTTTTTCCCTTTTTTTCCTCTCTCTTACACTTCTTTCGCTCGTAATTGCAACGACAGACTTTCTATCAAAACCCTCTCTCTCTCCCTCTCTCTCCCCCACTCCCCCTCTCCCTCCCTCCCGTGTTTAAACTCCTCTGACAGTCCCCATGGTTCTGCCTCCGAGCTGGAGATGCTACCTCTGGGGGTCTCAAAAATGGGGAAAGTAATCCAAGTTCTAGGACAGAAAGTGGACAATAGTGAACAGAGTGTGCCCACAATGATCTGAATCAAAATGGACAACTCATTGTCCAAAATGGACCACTCTAAAAAAAACTTCAGGTTAGCTCATGTGCTCATAATAAAACTAGCACACTTCAGGCATCACTACTCGACAAATGTCTCTCTCTTTTTCTTTTCATCATTTCAAATGCATCCACAACGATAATAATATCATAGGCAAACAAGCCATTTACGAGTAGAACGAGAGAGCAGATAACATTGAATAGAAACTCAATGTTTAAATATTTAACTGTTTTTAATAGTGACACAGGAGGTGCTTATCACAATCTGGGAGGTTCATGTTGTGGCACAACTTAAGCCCTGCATACACAATCCTAAAATACAATACGTAATAGTTGAACTCCATAACAACAACTTCCACAGCATTCAACACTATGGTACATGTAGTACATTTAGTATATTTTATGTAGGCCTATGCAATGGATAGTCAACAGTATGCATTGTTATACCCATGCCGTAGGGGGCGCTCTACGGCACCTGTTCAGTAACTTGTAACATTGTTCTGGTGCTACTAAATCAGAGTAGAGGATATCAACGTCTCGACCTGTGTTCTGGTGTCACTCCATTACTAAGAAGTTATCATTATATTATAACGAACGTGATAGCATGTATCCCCTAGTCCACTGCATCTTAAGATAGCACCAGGTGTCTGCTCTGCTGCAGAACCCTTCTGTCAGTGCAGGAGTGGCTGACATCTCTGGCACCACGGACCCTCTCTGCTTCTCTGCCTCGCCTCATCATCCTGCACTATGAATTATACAAAACCAGCCGCTGGTGAACAAGCTTTGCGTATCACATGGTGATCCCCATTGCCTTGTCTGCAGTTTGAATGGTTAGGCCGGTATCAATGCTGCAAGATGGTAGGGGTGTATTTGGATATTTTCCTTGGACAGATCAGAAGAATCAATATTAGAAATCCGTTCGGTCAGATGCATCCTTTTCCATTCCCTGCATCTTTTGAATAATTGTCAAAGGAAGGGGTGTGTGTGTGTGTGTGTGTGTGTGTGTGTGTGTGTGTGTGTGTGTGTGTGTGTGTGTGTGTGTGTGTGTGTGTGTGTGTGTGGATGATATGACAAGGGAAAAACAGATTGATGGGGAGAAAGGGAGTTCTCTCTCTTACACAAACACACACACACCAAGCCACCCACACAATCCCACACCCACACAAAGAGGAGAATAGAGTAATATTTCAGAGCAGATCTAGATAACAATCTCCCTACTCTTACAATCTGGAGAATAGTGTGGATCAAAGCCCTTCTTTCAAAGCTTTGCACTCAGAGATGAAATATATATCAAGGCTTTAACATGGGGGGAGTGTGTGTGTGTGTGTGTGTGTGTGTGTGTGTGTGTGTGTGTGTGTGTGTGTGTGTGTGTGTGTGTGTGTGGGTGTGTAGGTGTGTGTATCGCCCCTCCCCTCACATGACTCTCCTCCGTTGTGCACGGCCTCACATGCGCGTGCACAATTCCGCCCAATTATCCCCCCTCATACTGCCCTCCTCCCGTCACTTCTCCGTCTCTCCTCCCTCCCTGCGCTCCTCTCCCCTTATTCTCTGTTAACCTTTGAACTCCCCTACTCATTCTTCTAACCTTGTGCGACCCCTTCTCTACCTCCTTCTTCACCTCCCTCCATCTCTCCCTCTCGTTCTCTCTCTCTCTCCCTCTCTCTCTTTTTCCCTGCGACTCAGGGATTTGGTGACGGTGGTTGAGCTCTGTGCAGCTCATTTAGAACCAGCATCACATCTCTCTCACTTGCCTCTCCTTCCTCCCTCCCTTGCTCCCTCTCTCTCCATCCATCCCTCCCTCTCTCTCTCTCTCTCCATCCATCCCTCCCTCTCTCTCCATCCTCCCCTCCCTCTCTCTCGCATCATCCCTCCCCCTCTCAACCTCCCTTCCCCCCTCTCTCTCTCTCCCCCTCCCTCTCCTCCCTCCCTCCCTCCCTGGCTCTATGAATAGCTACAGCAGTGTTACAGCCGCTGTGTGTGTGCCTGTGCACGTGGGTGTCCCGTGTCATAAGTTGTGTGTGCTTATGCGTGTGCACGGTGCTCTATGCCTGTGTGCACAGGTGTGTACGATACATGTGGTTGGACGGTTGCTCAAATGGAATTATGCGTTTGTATATGTTCATTTAATGCGTGAACGCAGGCATGTATGTGTGTGTATGTATGCATATGTGCATGCGTGTGGATGCATGCATGCATGTGTGCATCTGTACATGTGCCTGCATGCATCTGTGTGTGTGTGTGCGTGTCTGTGCATCCTCCTTTCCATGTGTCTGCATGCTTGCCTGTGTGTGTGTGTGGCTGTGTGGCTATGCGTGGCTGTGTGTGTGTGTGTGGGCTTGCGCGTGTGTGTCCCTTCATCCGTGCACGTCCGTGTGTGTGTGTGGGCTTGCGTGTGTGTGTCCACTCGTCCGTGCACGTCCGTGCGCGTGTGTCACGCTGCCCTGTCTAGGGCTGATGTGATTCTGTCCAATTAAACCATGACCCAATTCTCCGTCTCCGTGGTGGAGTCGTCCTGCCGTCCTAATGGATTCACTCCATCATCATATCCAATCTCAGCCTCCGTATTAAACGGCTCAATTTAATTCACAAGCGCCATTCATTTCTATTTTTTCCCCCACTGAGGACAGCCCGATCGATATTTGCGAACACCGGCATGTCTTAAACAAAGACAGAAGGCTCTCCTCGGTCGCCGTGGAGCAACATACCACTTGGAGCGGCGCCAACCGCGACAGATCTCGTCTGCCTGCGCCATTAATCCTGTAATGCTAGACGCTGCCCCGTGAATGGTTAATAAAATAATTAAAAAAGGCGCCAGAGTTCAGAGTTCACTTCGTGAGCGACTCGACACGAGTCCAAGAGAGAAGACAACCGGTGGCCTTCGTCAAGGTCTTCAAGAAAACAACCCAGATCCAGGTGTGTGTGCGTGCTGTTGCGTGTGTGCCTGTATGCAAGTGCTTGCGTGTGTATTCCTGTATTCCTGCATGTGTGTGTGTGTGTGTGTGTGTGTGTGTGTGTGTGTGTGTGTATTCCTGCATGTGTGTGTGTGTGTATTCCTGCATGTCTGTGTGTGTGTATTCCTGTGTGTGTGTATTCCTGTGTGTGTGTGTGTGTGTGTGTGTGTCCCCACACCTGTATGAGGCTGAGAGAGACTCCATCATGCGGCCCTCCCTCCTCCTGTTGCCATGACGAACTCCTGCTGGCGTACAGCAGGTGTGTGTGTGTGCGTGCGTGATGGTGTGTCTGTCTATCTAGGTGTGCCACATGTTCAGCCATGAAAGCATTATCCATCTTTTGTTGCACGGGGAGTTGGACACACACACACACACACACACACACACACACACACACACACACACACACACACACACACACACACACACACACACACACACACACACACACACACACACACACACACACACACACACACACACACACACTTTCTGTCTGTTTATCACGCTCTCCCACCACTTCATCTTGATACTCTCCCTCTCATCTCTTTCTCCCTCACCTTCCATCCACCTACCTTTCTCTCTCTTCTTCTGGGCCAATACTTCACCTTGTCTCTCGCCCTCTCCCTCTACCTCTCTCTTCCTCTCTGTAACACTGCCTTCTCTCTCCCTTTGTACCTCCCTTGCCAAACCATTCATCCTCCATTCCCACAATTGTCACACCCTTGTATTCTCTCTTGAACGCACAGCGTTTGGACAAGCAAACACACCCAGTGTCTCACCCTCATGAACAGTTTATTTATATATTTTTCCAAAAGCAAAATCTAATTCCCGTCCCATCTGGATGTGTTATTTACTGCAGTGCGAAGAAAATCGAAGCCATGAGTCCAACTGCACCTCACCACCGAGAGCGTATAGTTGAATTGAAGAGCGTGTTTTCTCCGACACTTGTTTCCATTGGTGTTGATCTTCGATACTAGCTTGTTTCTCTGCGCTTCACTCCGTCCGTTATGTTCCTGCCCCGCCCTGTATCACTCTCCCTCTTCACGGCAGCTCGAGTCACAGATTGTTTGCATCGATTTTTCTTTCTTCCAAACCGAAAAACGATCGGTAAAATAAACAAAATCACAACAAACCAAAAAATATGCACAGATGCCCTTGTTTACAAATCGACTTGACATATGCAATCTATACAACACTACATCTACAATTATAATAGAGCATTTCACCTCTGGGGGATTATTAAAGTGTTAAAATACAAAGAATGTAAAATAGAGAAGAAGAAGAAATTTGCGTTAGTTATTTTGTGCAAGTGAGTGAGAGTGTGACTTTAACTTTCCTGCTTCAAAGACTCTCACCACGACTCCACCTAGCAACTGCCTGTGCTCGGCTCTCTCTCCCTCTCTCTTGCTCTCTCGCCCATCTTATTATAATACTCTCTATTCCTCTCTCTTCCCGTCCTGCTGTGAGCTGTGAACGGGAAAAAAAAGATTGGAAGCACATTTAGACGCACACAGATGAAGGTGCACTGGCACACGAGTGCACACGCACACACACACACACACACACACACGGCACTCTTCAAAAATATCCAAGGGCGTTGAACATTGAGCCCTGTGCAAATGCATCTCTCAAATGATATTAAAAAAAAAGACCTTTCGGTTACTATGGCGATGGTGGAGATAGGAATGTGACGGCTCCCTCGTGAACGCAGCCCCGTTTGAGCACATCTCCACATAATTACACAGATCACTTCAAACACACCTATAATATCTCAACCACTGTTTGGCACCTCTCTCTCTCCCTCTCCGTCTCCCATTCACTCCCACTCTGCCAAAGCTTGCTCGTCCCCTACCCCTCTCTCTCCTTCATTCATTCTCTCTTTTTCTTGGGGAGAGAGAGATCTCTCTCTCTCTCTCTCTACTCCGGCCCATGTTTTGCGGCCAGCTGGGTCCAGACCCACGTCATAGTGACACTGTAGGCTCTCTGTTCCTCCACACACTGTCTGACGCTGCACAGTGCATGTGCCCAAGCATACAGCTACACACACACACACACACACACACACACACACACACACACACACACACACACACACCATGCCCACAAGAACGCAAACATGCACATGCACAAACCCACATTCAAACACCTGCACATACACAAATACTGAGTCAGACTCACACACATGCAAGCATTCAAACACCCACACATCCCCCCCCCCCCCCCCCCCCCCCCAATAAAATAAAATCGCAAGCGTGCACATTCTCACGCCCATGCACACAGCCACAACCGGCATAGACACACACACGCCCACACACACCTGCACGCACACAAAGTGCACCCGCCCAGACATAATAAGAGAACAACCGCGTGCATCAGCTCCCTGCAGCCAGCTTAGCATGTTCATTAGCGCTGCAATGCTACGCTAGCACTAACGAACCCGGGCAGAGACAGAGTCAAGCGCGCACGTCTTTCACCTTGAGACGCTAGGCTGGCTAGCCATCTGGAGCTCACCATATGTGGTCACACTACGTTGAGCCTAATGAGAAAGAGCAGGGATGATTGAGAGAGAGAGAGCGAGAGCGAGAGAGAGTAGTAGTAGTAGTAGTAGATTAATGAAGATCAGGAAGTGAGAGTGAGAGTGTTTGCTCACTCGGTCATATGAACCGACAGTTGATAGTTGAAGTTCCTTGCGTTTAGTTTTGATGTGGAGGCCGGTGAGTTAGGTGAATAAAGGTGTGTTTGTATGCATGGATGGGAGTTGATCGTTTGGATGGTAAGGATATTGTGATTGTGTTACCGCTCGTGGAGGGTACTGAACAGTTCGCAGAGAGGGTAGATTTGCATTATTCATTTTATACATTACACACATTATTAATGTACCCCAGTCACTTCGGATAAAGGCGCCTGCTATAAATGTAAATGTAACAGGAATTTTGTGTAAAAGGGGTATTTAAAGTAAGTTACTATTACTACTACAACTATTCAAATGCAATACTACTACCACTACTACTATGACTACTACTACCAGTAATAATTATGCAAATAATAAGATCAATATTCAATAGTATTCAAAATAGGATACAAACTATTACCTATTTATCAAATAGTTAAAAGATCATTCATATTCCTATCGTATTGTTGTTACCGACAAAATATAATTATGTTGAAAAATTTATCAAAGGACAAACAGCATTTATTATTCTATTCTTGTCCAGGAACATCTAAGCATATATCAAAATGTGAAAATCCACCAGGGCCAACAAGAGGGTATTTGGGGACAGATGGTGACTTTTGGATTCGTGCCCTGCTTTCATCGCGACAACACGGGCATAATTACATCGGTCGTTGAGGAACAGGTGTGTCTTATCTGTGTCCAGGTCATTCAAGTCAAGCACTGCTCACCTGCCACTGAACCCAGCTGCCATTTTGGACTCTCTTCTCGTTCTCTTTACACTCCGAATGTAGAAAATGTAGGGCTTGTCCATCCAAATGCATCATGGGAATCTTGGATGCCTCAAGGGAGAGTTGTAGTAATGCAAAATACTCAGTGAACATAAAAATACATAAACCTGTAGGCTAATCAAAACTGTATTGCCATGTCTCGCAAGAGAACACCTCCCCATATTGACTAATAATTTCATGATTAATTGCAACATGACCAAAACATCAATACTACCAATAATATTCCTAAACTGCCATAATCTTCCAAATGCAGGGGATCATTGAGATGTAACGTCACAATGTTCAAGGCCTAGAGAGCAGTTACAAGGAAAATGTTTGCATACTATTTTATCACTAAGGTAAAGTGATAATGACTCACATTTTGAGTATGTTTGGTTATGTAGGAAATGTTCCAGCGCTGCTATGCGAGTTTGATTGGTATTGGGAACAAAACCAATCAACTGAGGGCAGCTCAGTGCTTTAAGCTTATAAAAACAGTTTTCAAAAATATATTCAGGTTTACAAATGAAGAAATCCGCTGGCATTTGGCACTCATATCTTTCCATTTAGCTCTTAAAAAATTGGTTTCAATAAAAACTCATCTGAAAACAATGGCTAAGCCGATGCTGAAAGCTCCTGTGATGACAGCCTAACAATGAGATGTACGTTATTGCTGACAATGAAAAATACCACGCTGGGTCCCAGGTTAGCCTCGATTAAACTTGCATGCTAGCTAGCCTCGATTTGCAATTTTTGTAATAAAAAAACATTTCTGGCTAATTCTGGAAAGCAGCTGTCTGGAACAGATCCCAAATCAGCGGGGTGGCAGTGTAATGATGTCTCCATTTAAATAATAAATACTCTGCTTCTTGTTGCGGAACAGGAAAATGTACTTTGCGGGATCAACAGCCAACCTATTTATCAAACCGCTTTTCTTTCATGCTCACCACTTAAGCAAATAATTGCATGCTTTCATCCCTTATTTAATCCTTTTGTCTTCAGGAATCGTGCTCTTGGTGATGCTAAATGTATTGCTTCAATGTCCTTCGAGCAGCAAAGCACAGCGTTTACACACATTTGTTTTTATAGCTATACATTTTATACCTAGACATACAACAAACATAGACATGGTGTATGTCCTTGCATTTAAAAATAGTACTTAGCATTGTGTACCCTCTTAATCTAGCTATGTTGATTGTACACAGGGAATGGGTTAACCTAGACAATTGTAGGTGCTTGGCACTTGGTTCTTTGAACATCTTTACTGTACAGGAGACAGCAATATATTGTTTCTCCTCCTTCTGACAAATGCACTTATTGTAAGTCGCTTTGGATGACAGTGTCTGCTAAATGCCCTAAATGTAAATTGCTACTTTATTTGATCTTATTTAGGCTACTAACCTGTGTTATACCTTATTCCTACTTTGTACGCGTTTCCCCGTAAAGAATGACCACCGGCTGAACCACACATTTGATAACAACGAACCTCTACTTTGAACAGAGAAAGAAGAATACATAAGGGAGCATAAGATTGATAAGGGAGTCAAGATGGCTTTTATTCCATAGGGATAAGAACCACTGGTGTGCCCAGCCAACCAGAGGTCTCGGTCACTCTCTCCATGGCTCCTTCCACTGTGGAACAAGTGAAGTTTCGTCTCCTTGGTTTCTTTCAAAGAGGAGCGAACGTACGTACATGCGTGGGTACGTGCGTGCGTGCGTGCGTGCGTCCAATGGTAAAGCAGAGAAGGAGGGAGAATTAGAGAGAGGTTATTTGTGCCCGGACTGAGTTTTGTAACCAAGTGACAACGAAACGGAGTCACAGGCGGCGCCATTGTGGGCATTGCTGCGTGCCAGGCGAGTGTCTCGATTGTGATTCGCTGTGAGAGCGGGTGGAATAAGACCTCAGCCATTGGCAGGGTTCACAATCTGGCATGGGCTGTGTGGCCACCAGGATGAAAGAAAGAGAGACGCATAGAAAGAAGGAAAGAATAGGGCGAATGGAAGAGAGACCGAGAAGAAAGACAAGAGCAAAGGGCACAGTCCCGAGGAAAGTAAACGGAACGGAAGAGAGAATAAAAAAAGAGAATAAAGTAGAATTGAGAGAAAGAGTTAAAGAAAGTTGAGATGGAGAAAGGGGGATAGTGCTACTCTGTGACTTACTAATATGCCCACACACACACACACACACACACACACACACACACACACACACACACACACACACACACACACACACACACACACACACACACACACACACACACACACACACACACACACACACACACACACACACACACACACAGTGTGGGCATGTTGGCCAAGTGTCCATGTGACTGTCAGAACACGTGCCCAGCTGGTCCAAACGGATCACTCCCACACACACACACACACACGCACACGCACACACACTGTAACTATTGTTCCGACCTGTATGTGAGTTGGCCAATGACGTGCGTGAATGCCTTTGTCCCGCCACCACGTAGTGACCGCTATAGAAGAGAATTCTCTGAAGAACAACTGCGATTGCTTGGAGTGGGATTGATCACATGTTGCGAATGGCCAATGGGATTCTAGGAAGGATTTTTTTCTAATATAGATTTTGTGTGGTTTTTGTGGCAATTAATTGGTTTTCTTCTGAATAGTATATTAAAAAAAGGTTATGTATTAGTTTGTACTTTTGATTATTCGATTTCTTTCTTTCAGTCCATAGAAAGAAGATACAGCAAAAGCAGCCGATATATTTATTATACTTATATTATTAATTAAAAAACGTAAAATACAATCCGTCGATTACAATTCTTTGTTATTTTTTCTTCTGTGCTAATCTTGTTATTTTCTTCTCTTTGAACGACTGTGTGAAGTGAGTCTTCTTGTATTGCTGTCAGAATCACTCTATGCATGTGGATAATTATGTGAACTTTGGTGTATTAATAGCATAGCTTCAAAATAGCATCATGGTTAGAACACGTTTTGGGCTAAAATCACACAACCAATCTACAATGCCTGCAGGATAGTTATATTTCAAGACCGTGTTGACAGTTAATCACAGTTTATAGCTTATTCGCCAAAACGGCGAATAAGTGCAACTCTGCCTTTTTAAAATGTATGAATGGATTCTTCATCTTCGAATGTATGAACTCAACCCATTGGGTCTCACTCTTTTTGCTCATTCTCGTGTCCTTAAGTTGCATCCTCAGTTCAAGCACAAACCTCTCAGAATCTACCCAGTCATTACAATGGCTCTCTGTGTTCAGGTCGGAAAGCCTGCCTTTGCATTGTACCGCAGAGTCTTGTGTCTTGCTCTTTCTCCCTCTGTCTCTCTTCCTCAGTCTCTCTCTCCCAATATCTTTCCCTCTGTGTCTCTCTCCTTGCTCTCTCTCCCTCTATCTCTCCCTCTCTCCCTCCATTTCGCCCTCTCCATCTCCTTCTCCCTCCTTCCCTCTCTCTCTCCCCTGTCTCTCTCCCTCTCTCTCTCTCCCCTGTCTCTCTCCCTCTGTCTCTCTCTTTGTCTCCCTCTCTCTCTCCCTCTTTGTCTCTCCCCTCCTCTCTCCTTCCCTCTCCCTCTCAGTCTCTCCCCTCCACCTCTCTCTCCCTCCCTCTCTCTCCTCTGTCTCCCTCTCTGTCACTGTCTCTCTCTCTCTTTGTCTCTCCCCTTCCCTCTCCCTCTCAGTCTCTCCCCTCCACCTCCCTCTCTCTCCCTCCTCTGTCTCCCTCTCTGTCTCCCCCTCCGTCTCTCTCTCTCTCTTTGCCTCTCTCCTTCCCTCCACCCACGGTGGTACAGAGCCGCTTCATTCCCACGCTAAGGCAGCTGGCTGTCCTCAGCAACCCGACGCTACGGCCTCCCCGCCACCCTCAACCACCAACCCCAACACAACCACCACCCCCAGCACACCCCCACCACCACCCCCAGCACCTCCCCAGCACCCCCCCCCCCCACCACCACCACCACCACCACCACCACCACCACTGATGTAAAAAATAAACAGTATCCCAATGATCAGGTATGGTTTACTAACCCAATGAAAAATGACTAAACAAGTGCCATTTAGCGGATTCTTCTTATCCGACAAATCCATGGAAACATCAACGCATGGCTGAACGTCGTCAACATCCATGAGGTGCGCGTGTTCATGGAACCAACCGAGGACTAATGGATGAATATCAGCCGTTTGGTGAAGGCTCTTTAATTGTGCCCGACAGCACCAGTAGGCCGTGATCACAGCGGTGTAATCGCAGGGACAAAAACAGGTGTAGCATGTAATCGTGGGTCCATTCCTGCCAGGGCCCATAATTAACATCATGAGGGAGACCCGCGCCCTGCTCTTACACAGCGCTGCAAGGCCTGTGAAGGTTTAAGCTGAGCTCTGTGCTGCTAAGCAGAGGCCCACGGCAAAGATATCTACGACGTAAAACCCGAGAAAAGGTCAGGCAACCGAACACTGCGTAATTTTTAGCGCTGATGCCATCGAAGTGGTTCACAGCGATCGCTCACACTTTCTCCTCCTCATTCTTCTTACTCCTACACCCAAAATACCTGACTGCAATCCTCTCTCTCCGTCTCTCCCTCACTCTGCCTCTCTCTCTCTGCCTCCCTCTATCTCTCTCTCTGCCTCCCTCTCTCTCTCCCTCTCTCTCTCTGCCTCCCCCTCTCTCTCTCTCTGCCTCTCTCTCTCTCTCTCTGCCTCTCTCTCTCTCTGCCTCTCTCTGCCTCTCTCTGCCTCTCTCTCTCTCCCTCTCTCTCTCTCACCATCGTGTAAACATGTCAAAGATTATATTCATTCACACTCCATTCAGTAGTCGAGCTCGACAACCCTTTGATTGTCGATCCAAACTGACTGTCGCTCTGAGACCGACCTCAGTTTAGTCTTCGAGACAGCGCTTCAGCTGCGTCTATCAGAGCGAAGGGAAGGGGCGTGGCACCAGGCATGTGACCAGAGGACAGGGACTGATCACCTGTATTCTGTTGAAACATGGCCGTCACTGAACCGAGAGAGGAGAGGCACCTGGAGTCCCGGAGAATAAGGCACTGGTGAACACCGTTTTGAGTTAATAAGACCGCTTCGTGTCGGGTTTGTAATGCGTCTGAATAAACGGTGAACCTCAGGGTGCCAATTTGTTTTGTTTTTTACACTTTTCCATGTAATTTCCGTCGGAGTAGCATGGAGAATTGTCAATTATTTCTGAGGGTATCCCCAGTAGGAAATTATTACATTTTGGTTGGAGGCAGAGACGGTTAAATGCTGTATTTTAAGACGCTATTGCGGTAGATTATTGGGTTTTCACAGAACCCAAAGTTAGTTAGTCACTCAGGTCTTAACTTTTCCCTCTCTCGCTGAGAATGAGAGAGAGAGGCAGATAGAAAGTGATTTCAGTGTTTGCATACATGCAAATTATGTAAATGTGACTACTCACTATTCTTCCAAGTTGTTGTATCAGCATTCAGCTGCATCCCCTACCGCTCATTATGAATTTGTGTGTGTATGTGTGGCAATGTGAAAGTGTTTGTCTGCGCAAGTTTTTGTTTGAAAGTAAGTGTGTGTGTGTGTGTCAGGGTTAAAGTGTATGTGAAAGTGTGCCAGAGTAAAAGTGTGTGTGCGTTGCATAGTTCATATCCATCTTGTGTGTGCTCATGTGTGTAGCTTCATGGTTCACCGTCTCTACTTACTGCTCTTCCCTTGACAATACAGACTCACATTTTTTAAGCAAGGCCTACAGGGACATAACCCTCTCTATCTCACACACACACACACACACACACACACACACACACACACACACACACACACACACACACACACACACACACACACACACACACACACACACACACACACACACACACACACACACACACACACACACACACCCCCTTGTGGAGAGCCACCAGGTGACCTTGCGCTCAGTGTTTCAAAGCAACAGATTTCCTTTCATGCACACTTTAAGTGGCAGCCACTTGCATTGCGATGTGTGAATGGAGCAACATAGATATTGTCATTCTGTATCGAAAAGTCGGAACTACTGCTACATTGCACACTAGAGGGACTAGTTTGTAATGCCCAAATTCTGATTTCATTCTCTTAATACTCCTTCATTACTTGGCTTTTGCTAGCTTATCTTCATACATATAGTGCAATCGTTATGTTGCAGAGTTAAAGATGCCTGGAAAACAAGCATTTAATTCCCTTTCAATGCGTTCCTCTGTTGTTCACCTGACTTATAAACTGGAAACAAACGATTAAAGCGAGAGACGCTTTAGCTGATCGTGCCTTAGCTTCTTCTTCGCACACCCAGCGGCTGAGTTCACTCGGCGGCGTGGCCGGTAAAAGGCGTTAGCGATCCATACCAGCGCTCCGCGGGGCTCTAACCCGATTGCGTGGACGGCGGGGGTGGAGGCTCGGTCGGTTCGATCCATCGCGGTTCGGCCCGGAGCGCTGATGTAATTCATATAGCCGCCGCCGCTCATTAATCCAGCACGTCCGCTACGTCCTCTGTCTGAGAGGCGGGCTGGGGTCGAGTGACTCCATCATGGGGATGGGGATGCGAACGGTGCGCAGGTTTATGGATTACAGTGGTGGAGGGGTGGATGGATGTGGAGGCGATGGGGGTGGAGGCGATGGGGGTGGAGGTGATGGAGGTGGTGGTGAAGGCATGGAGGTGGGGTGATGGGGTGGATGGATGTGGAGGTGATGGAGGTGGTGGTGAAGGCATGGAGGTGGGGTGATGGGGTGGATGGATGTGGAGGTGATGGAGGTGGTGGTGAAGGCATGGAGGTGGGGTGATGGGGTGGATGGATGTGGAGGTGATGGAGGTGGTGGTGAAGGCATGGAGGTGGGGTGATGGGGTGGATGGATGTGGAGGTGATGGAGGTGGTGGTGAAGGCATGGAGGTGGGGTGATGGGGGTGGATGGATGTGGAGGCGATGGAGGTGGTGGTGAAGGCATGGAGGTGGGGTGATGGGGGTGGATGGATGTGGAGGCGATGGAGGTGGTGGTGAAGGCATGGAGGCGGGGTGATGGGGGTGGAGGTGACGGAGGTGAAGTCATTGAGGGGGAGGCGGGGATGGAGGTGACGGGGGAGGTGGGCTGAGGGTGGTGGATGGCTGTGGCGGTGATGGAGGTGAAGGTGTAGAGGGAGAGGCGGGGATGGAGGGGGAGTGAGGAGGATGTGATGCAGGGGGTGGTTGAGGTAAAGAGGGGGAGGTGGGGATGGAGGCCGGGTGAGGGGGTGAAGGTGAGGTGGTGGTCTTCTCATTCATTAGTTACGGCAGCAGCTGGGGTTGAGGCGGAAGAGCAGCTTAGGGAGATCCCAGAGGGTCAGAGAGAGAGCGGCAGAAGGGGAGGAGAGGGGGAGGAGAGGGGGAGAGAGGGGGAGGGAGGAATGGTCAGGCAGGGCAGGCAGGTGAATGAAAAGAGTGGAAAGTGACAAGGCAGACACAGTAGGGCCAATACTGCAATCTGCAGGGCAACATGTCATAACTCATTAAAATAATTATGCTTTTGCCTTGTGTGCCTTGTGTGTGTGCCATGTGTGTTTCTGTGTGTTAGCATTGGGAATGCACATGAGATTGTTTTACTGAGAGTTATTGTGACGAGTGACTGTTGAATGAATGAGTGACAGAGACTAAGAGTGTGTCTGTGTGTGCGCATGTGATGGGAGATGGGGTGCTTAGGGAGATTAGAGAATGTTTTCAGATGATTTGGGAAAAAAGTGTTTGTGAGCGTGATTGTGTGAGCCAGCGTGTGTGTACGTACGTGCGTGCGTGCGTGTGAGTCATCCATTCAAAGGCCAAGGGAAACACCAGAAGGCGTAAAAGGAACCTGGCTCTATCTAGAACAAAATAAAACGACACAGACCCTAACCCAACATGGAGCTCATCGGTTTGAAATGGTCTCAAACATGGGCATATCGACTCATAAACCGGGCAGAATAAACCTCCCGACTGCCAGACAGAAAAAGGCCAGCAATTATGAATTCCAAGGGGCGCAATGGAGGAAGATGCAGTTGGAATAAAAATGATGGACTATAATTGAACTCCCTTTTAAGATAGCTTAAGACAACTCACTTTGTCATTCAAAAACCAGAGCTTTGCTCTGATGAATTATAACTGAGGGAGTGTGTGTATGAACGCTTGGCTTCTGACTTCTGAAGTCCCGAAGGAGTGCTCTCCAGCCAATTTCCCTCTTGCTCACACTCTCTGGTGAACCGCTTGCAGAAGGGTTAGATCCGATCTGCAGCCATTCTGATTCGCTGTGTGTGTGTTTTTGCATTTCCCTTCATTGCTCCTTAAAAAGACACCAAAAAGCCCATCCTAGTATCAGATCCGCTGACTGTGTTGAGTGTATTAACACTTGGAAGCACTTCATTGGCAAAAAGCCATCCAAAATAGCCCTGACAACCAAAGAGATTCAAACTCGGTGCCGATTCAGTGGCCCCGAGGAACCCCCTCATTCTATCGGTCGTGTCATCCAGTGAGAAACCCCCTGGATCTGCAGTCCTAGCAACGTAAACCAATTTGATTCAAGTCACAGGTGTGAACACCAGGACTTTCGAAACTGACACGCATGCCGAAGGACAAACGCAAGGACAGGACAGAAGACAGGCAGGAAGATGAGGTCCAGCAGAGCAGAGATGACGTGGGATAGGACTTAAACCCTGGGGTGTGACATGGGGGTTGTCTGTGCGGTGAGGGCACTAGCCAGGTGGGAGGGGCTCAGCCGGTAGAAGGGGTTGTCAGTTTGATCGCTGGCACCTCCTAGCACAGTGTCGTGGTGCCCCCGAGCCAGACGCCTCACCCCAACTGCTCCCGGCCTGCTGGCTGTAGCCATGCATGGTGGACTCCGCCGTCGGTGGTTGAATGTGTGGATGAATGGGAGGTACGCGCTGTAAAGTGCTTTGAGAGGACACTGGTCACAAAAGTACGATGTAAATGCAGTGCATTTAACATTGACAGCTCGCTAATGGGCTGAGTCACTTCCGCGGAAGGAGAAATATTATAGAATACCAACGGAGACACAAATGCAGGACAAAACATATCAGAGGACTTAGTGCGAGAGCAGGGGTAGCCAAATATTAAATATCCGAGAGGAGTGATCTCATCGTGTCACAACACATTTTCAATCAACCAGATCCATGGCATAAAAGAGTGCTCAGAGTAAAAATAGCCATTCGTCAGAGTAACCATGGAAACCATCAATCACAGCACAGAGGGTGAGATAAACGGCGCGTTTCAGTCGGTGACCGTCGAGGACAAAAGGGAAAGCACGAGTTTTATGTTTTCGTCGAGACCTTGTTAAATGGAGGTCGAATCGAAGAGGAGGACTTGAATACACATTTACGTTGCGCTCATACGTTGCTCTTATATTTCGCGTCATAGGTCCAGATGCAGTTTCCAGTACCGTGTGCTAATTTAGCAGACAAATCTGTCCAAAAGGTATAGGTCATTCAGCAGCAGATATGGGGTCAGGATATCTTACTCAAGGAGGCCTATAGGTAAGACTGTGACGTTGGAGTTGGAACCGAGAAACCTTTGGGCTTTGCGTCCATCGCCCTTACCACGATCACATCTTACTATTTATAACATGTCATAGGGAACAGACTTAGCCTCAGCTCAACTCCAGAGCTAACTGTAAAGAGATATGGTGTGAACAATAGCTTCATCGCTCTAGCTAAGATGGCATCAATGTTACAAGACATTTTTCCAACCAGACCCATCTGCTTTTATACCGTTTTATTCACAATATACCCAAATGCAGCCATAACGTGTCAATGCTATATAATGGACGACTTTATTCTGAAAACAGTTTCTCCTGAGACATTTGTTGTTATCCTTGACAGGCAAGTTTGATGTGACATTGCTACAAAACAGCGTGTTTAGCTGGGACACACACACACACACACACACATGCAGGTGTCATGGTTGCTGCCTTTGTTCAAGTCACTGACATTTTAGGAGAGAATGTGAAAACTAGCTGACATTTGTGCCAAGGGAAAGACTTGTGTGCGTGAGTGTGCGTGTTTTGTTTTGGTTTAACGACATGAGGCATGCCCGTCTGTTTCTGGTTCACTGTGTGTCTGTGTGTGTGTACATGCGTGCGTGCGTGCGTTAGACAGACGAGAAGAAGGAAGTGAGAAAGAGAAGTAATTACTTCCAGTGTCCTTCTCTCATCACACCTTCATTCCTCTCCTTAACTCTCTCCTATAACATACAATCCTAATGGAGGCTGGTGTTTATGGGAAGCCTATTCAAGCAGCACACATTGTGCATTTGCTTCTAGCCTGCAAAAAGCCAGCGTTTAAATTGCTGTGAAATTTTATGTTTGTGTTGCATAGATAAAATGTTCTGTTGCAAATGTTGTATTTATTATCTTAATCCATATATATTCTATACATTTCATGATATTGAAATATACAAATCAAATAACATAATAATTAAAAGACGGAATGTAATGGCACAAAAATATACAAAATCGGTCTGAGAGTTATGCCAACAATATTTAAAAAGAGTGAATGGTTCATTAATCGTGAATTAAAATGGTGCAGGAAGAAGCATGTGCTAGACAGCGCTTGCCTGCCTGCCGCACATCTATACAAAGGGACTTCCTCTTTGTGGAGTAAAACCTTCTGCCGTATGCAGGCCTTAATGGCCATGCCCGGGCAGCATGTTAATAACAGTGGAAATGTCTCCCACTAGATTCTCCTTTGAACGCAACTAATGGTTTTGCGAAGGAACCGAATGAAAAAACAACAGCAACAGACATATTGTATGTCTATAAACGTAAGTGCAAAAATAAACTTTTGTTGTTTACAGAGCAAAGCTATCTCGGTTTTATGGAGCACTTACAATAATATGGTCAATATTTTTAAAGGCAAGGCCATAACAGGATAATTCTGCTTTGTTTTGATCTGCCTTTGTTTGTTATATGTCATACACACAGGTTTTTTATTATTTACTAGGTTTACACATAGGGCGCACATTTAAAACAAAAAGTAATTTGTCTATTATACAATCATTTTCATACATTTTTATGCATATATTACAATAATTGACCCAAAACTATGACATATTTCGAAAAAGTTGTAAATCAGGAAGGCCGTATAACCAGGATGAGAGGCAGCAGAAGGTTTCTCTTTGATTCAAACTCAATAAAGGGTGAATAATTAGCCTGGCAGCCAACTTTCCCAGCTCTCCTATATGGATTCCATCGTTTGGTGCCAGACCCTCTAAATCAATAGCAGAGCAGGGAGGATCAAACGAGGGTACACGAAAACACACAGCCACACTTTTTATTATAAAAAGTAAAGTCAAGCCTTTAACTGGAGAGCAGCAGCAGGCCTCTCCATCACCCTCTTAAAGATATTGCTTGTGGATGGCAACCTGCTGGCAGAAAAGCCAGGCCCAAGTGCCCGTGGAAATCGCTCCAAGAGCAGTTTCATGAAGCGTCCGTGTGTATTTAAGTGGATTGAAAAGCACTTTTACAAATTGAATCGAAGGCCCGTGTTGGGGATGCATGTTGCGGTCTGTATCGCCTTACACATTAGACAATACAGCACCGACAGCAAAGGCGCCGCTAAGAACCCTGGGATATGTCCCCAAGAAAATGAGTTTTTACACGCCCACTCACTCACTCATTCGCCCACCCACCCACCCACCCCCACACCCACACCCACACACACACACTTCAATGTGGCATTTCTTCATGTACTGGTGTTCTATTTAAACACACACACCGTTTCCCTACACACTAAAGTGTACCTTAGTTAATGGATGGCCGCATGTGGCTGAATATTTGAATAAGATTCACAGCATGAGGCCCCATAAGGCCAGGACGGATAAGCATCACCGATCTACCAACTCTGTCTCCTCAGTTCAGCTCCTTTCATGCAGCTGGAACCCCTTATCCTCAAAATTAAAGGGGACATATTATACCACCAGGTGTGAGTGTGATTAGCCTTACCAAAAGATGCATTTGCTGCCCGAACGCGTTGACGCCGAAGTTTTGCTGCGCCGCAGTTTTGCACCGCGGGAAGTTTCGCGGCACGGCAAGTTTTGCCCGCTGTGCTTCTGAATTCATTCAAAACCATGGCCGACATTACGAGCATTGCATGTCTTTACCTGTTGTGGAAGAGGGAGAGACGTCGGAATGCCCGTCGTTTATGGGTTCATGAGACCATTCGGAGCCTGGAAGGCTGGTGCTGCCTGGCACCCAACTGGGTTTTGTTTGGGGTTGTTATTCTAGCCCTTTAGCATACTCATAGTTTAGTTTAACTGTAAACACAACTACACTACAGAATGCTGATTTGTGGGTTTTTTCGAGTTACTAAATAAATGTAACGGTAGTGAACTCTAGGTCACTCCAAGGGAGTAACCCTGATTGGCTGTTACGGCATGTCACTCAGTGGCAACGCCTCAGTGGCAACGCTGTTGAACGCTGATTGGTTGTCATCACGCGTTTGCTGCCGAAAAGTTGAAATATTTCAACTCGAGCAGCATTTGACGCGCCACAAAATACGTGAACGCGCCCGCCGCCCGTGCCCAGCAGCGGGCACGGGCATGCCGCGCTGCAAATCAGATTTTGCCGCGCCGCAAATCAAATTTTGCTGCCGGTTTTCTCGGCAGCAAATGCTGCGGCAGCAAAGCAGCAACGCGTCTCTACATTCAAGTTGAATGGGATCGTGCCGCGCGTCAACTTTTTGCATCTTTTGGTGTGAACGCAGGGTTACAAGCCGTTTCGAAAATCTGCCCCATATGACATCACTAGTGGGCATGTCTACCTAGATGTGTGCTGGATAGATCAGTCTACCAGCCTACCCAGTGGACTGAAGTAAACGTTGCTCATCTATCCAGCAAAGATCTAGGTGGACACGCCCACTAGTGATGTCATATGGGGCAGACTTTCGAAACGGCTTGCAAGGCTAATCACACTCACACCTGGTGGAATAATATGTCCCCTTTAAGACCTATTTGACTTAAGATCTGTGAGAATTAAAGACTAAAGAACTACAGACCTTAAGCACGTTACAGTGAGCACAGCGATGACCTCAGACCCAGGCTAACTGGGTCTGATCTACCATGGCCCACTTCTCCATGTCTCACTAGCTCGCTGCCATTTTGAAGGCTACACAACTGTATGCCAATATGCTGTATGCTAAATACGTACGCTATGACCTTATATTTTCCACAACACTAAATTCTATCCTAAGCTTTACTGGATGCTATGCATGTAACTATGCTAATACACTGTATGCAATATACTGTATTATACCATATTCTGACTTGTAACCGAAAGGTTGCTAGTTCGAGTGTCGAGGTGTCCCTGAACAAGACACCTAACCCCCAACTGCACCTGACGAGCTGGCTGTCGCCTTACACGGCTGTCACCGCCGTCGGTGTGTGAATGTGTGTATGAATGGGCGAATGTAAGGCAATAATGTGAAGCACTTTGAGTGGCCGCTGGTTAGAAAAGCGCGCTGTAAAAATGCGGTCCATTTACCATCGACTATATTAAACCATGCTCACTTTAAGTACTTCAGCATTCATGTCAAATAAGATGCAAGATAAGAACACGGCTATTTACTGTACGATACAGCATGACTAGGTGGTGCATTGCACTGGGGTACACTGCAGTCGTGTACGGACACAGCAGAAAGGCGAAATGTGGAAACCAGTTATCATAGCAACCCACATTTCTTTGGCCGTCGCTACCACTGTAATTCCCCGACTCCCCCACCCTCCCGCCCAGTCATCACACGCCCCCCCCCCCCCCCACGTCAACACAGTATGCTTCATCATCAGCTGCTACCTTTCTCCCCCCCCCCCCTCCCCACCTTCACACCCCTCACCCTCACAGCCCCCCCCCCCCCCCCCCCACAGGAGGGCCGTGTCTGTCACAGCTTGCGGTGAAGAGAACAATCAAGCGGCCATGCTATAGCAACAGATGGGGACCCTGGCTCTCCCTCTCGCTCGCTCTCCGGGTCTCTCTCTCTCTCTCTCTCTCTCACTTCCATTCTCTCTCTCGGTCTCACTTCCCTTCGTTTTCTTCCGGTGTCTGCATCTCTCTCCCCCCTCCTCTTCATATTGGCACAGTAGGCTTATGCAGAAAACATCCCCCCCCCCCCCCCCCCCCTTCCGATGTCAAGGTTAAATTTCTCGAAAATAAACCATTTCTGAAAATCAGACGTGAATCTTATTTGAATCCACGAGACAGCTCCGCGTCCCAAAGAATAGCGCTTCGGAAGGGGGCGGACGGGACGGAACCGAATTACATCCTGGCTCTGGCGGAGGTCGATACGATTAATAACCCTGGCTCCCTCCGATCGCACCACGAGTGTTACCTCGCTCTATAACGATTATCCCCCCCGCCTCAATCACCACCTGGACGGGCCCGTGTTTACACCGCAAATCTTGACACATCGCCGAGGACGGTACGGGTGTGACGCCGGAGCGTGTGGAGGAATAATGAGGGTTATCCACAGGATTGTGTGACCTTGTTTTTTTCTTTCTGCCATGATGGTTTCATCATCTGCTTCAATGTTCTCTGTATTTTACACATATCTGTTATGTATGAAGGGGTGGGGGGGGGGGGGGGGGGGTGCGGGGGTAATGTGCAGCGAGCCGGTCGTTAAGGGGCAATAAACCCCCCACAGGGTGATGCATGACCGGGCTGGAGTCACCCTGGAGCAGCGATTCATGATAGATTACCCCCCCCTGATTATTGCCCAGCTACTTGCTGAAAGATATACACAATATGAGGCAAAATATAACCACAACAAAAGGACAACACTTTGTGTTTTATGATTTCATTGCCTCCACTAATAGAAAATGGTTTGATAAATGCCGCCAGTTGGAAATAGCTTCCATAGCAACATTCTGTTGCTATCGACCACTGAATGCCATCAATTACCAATCAGAACGCAGTATTCGTCAGGGCAGTGTAATCAATATTTAGGAATACATAGAAAAACATTGTCTTTGTGTATTTTGTTGCATATCTCTCCATTTGTATCAAGACAAATACATTGTAGACCTTAAGGGTAATTTAATTAAAAATCCCATTCAGATTTTTAATTGAAAAAAATGGACAACATAGTAAAATTGACTGAACACTTAAAAAATGACAGAAAAGAATGAGCGTCAGCAACGCCTGTAGCAATGTAGTTAAATGTCATGATGGAAGCAATAATGTCGTGCATTAGTAATATTTGTTGGTCGTCAGTATCCATGGAATAATTTGGCTGAGCCGGAAAGCCTATCTTTGTAGCGGGGTCCTATCTCACTCTTACACACACACCATATCCACTCTTGACCTTTACTTCCTCCATCAGCCTGTCTCTCCACCTTGGTGGGTGTGTGTGTGTGTGTGTGTGTGTGTGTGTGTGTGTGTGTGTGTGTGTGTGTGTGTGTGTGTGTGTGTGTGTGTGTGTGTGTGTGTGGCATCAATATGTCTTTCAGCAGCTCTGAAACCAATCAATGTGGGCTTATCGGGATATGGTGCTGTCCTATTATCTGCCTCTATGGCATGTCCAGCCATAGAGGCTGGACATGCTGAACACAGACTGTAAATAGAGGCTAGACCTGCTGAATTCAGACTCTCGATAGAGCCTATTTATGCTGAATAAAGGGTCCAAATAGAGCATGGACATTCTGAATAGAGACTAGTCTAGATAGAGCCTGGACATGCTAAATAAAGGCTCTAGATAAAGCTTGTATATCCTGAACATGCCAAATAAAGACTATCTAGACCAGAGTCTAGATAGATGGAGGTGGATATAAGGCTTCCATCTAGGGGTTGGACACTGAGGTTTGACATGCTGAACCCAATCTGCAGCTACAGGCTGGTCCCTGCCTATATACATCCATGCGAGCTTCACAAATTAATATTGTGCACATGTCCATCTGCCTGTAGAGTGTGTGCGTGTGTGTGTGTGTACAATGTGTACGGTTCTATTTCTACTGTGCCTACTAATTATAAATTCAATTTTGCACGATTGAATTTCCCAATTCCATTCTCCCTTCAAAAACCCCCAAAAGCTTCTCTATTGGCTGACACAGTATTGCTAT